>NC_088926.1:25515000-25815000 GCF_038396675.1 Hydra vulgaris
AACCATCAGTCTCATATATCTGTTCAATTAATAACATTGTGTAAAGATAATTGTATAGTTTTGCTTTTGTTCCTCATTGCTCACATAAGTTGCAACCTCTTGATAGATCTGTATTCGGACCATTCAAAAAATGCGTAGCTAATGCACAAGACTCATGGATGAAACAATGGCCAGGAAAAACAATGAGTATATATGATTTACCAGGAATTGCAAAAATAGCCTTACAGCATTCTCTTACACAATAAAACATAACATCTGGTTTTAGAGTGGTAGGAATATTCCCATATGATAAGGATATATTTTCAGATGCAGATTTCTAATCTCAACTCAATCTAAAGCAGGTATTGATATTAGTATATCAACTTCAATCTGCAATTCCATCTCTGGCATCATTAGAATTTTCCCCAGAGAATGTAAGACCTCTGCCAAAAGCACAACCTAGGAAAGAAATAGATCAAAGAGAAAGTATGCAAAAATTCTTACAGATACTCCAGTAAAACAGCGACTTATGGCTGAAAAAGAAGTTAGTTCTAAAAAGAGAAAGTCTAATACTTTCACATCAACAAGCAAAAAGAAAAACATTAAAGGTGAATTAAAATGGAATTAATGTAATTTTTTGCATTAAAAAAATTGATTTTTAAACAAAATGTTATTGTGTTTTTATATCCTAAAAACAGAAAAAAACAGAACTTAAATATCCTAAATACTCCTCTTGTCTTTTTTTAAACTTAATTGTTTTTTATTTGACCAAGAGAACTTTTTTTTTCAAAAACAGTTTTTAGTTTACTAAACAAGTCAGGTATATGTGAAGTCTAGCATAATAAATGTATTGCAACTCAAGGAAAATACTAATTTCTTTTATTGTAATTATAAAATTTTTGTTGCCAAATAGAAATTAAAGATTGACTAGTAATTTTTCTGTGAACTCTACAAGGCTTATTCTTTTAAAGTAATGTGTTGCAACTTGCCCCGCTCACTGTTGCAACTTGCCTTGACGCGGGGTAAGTTGCAACATTTTTTTTTTCATTTTTGTTTCACTATTGCGGAATAACTAAGTTTTATATTATATTTATCAATGTTGGATTAACATGTCACTAAGATCTATTTTATAACCCTGAAAAAAAAATTTCAAAAATAGTAAAGTTTAAGGAGATAAATGCAGTTTTATTAATTTTGTTGCAACTAGCCCCGGTCTCCCCTACCACAGAAAAAATAAACAGTTCAAAATTAACGACTAATTACGCTTTTGATAAAAAAAGACCGATTTAAAGTTTAGATATTTGTTTAATGAATACAGTTATTGACTTTTTTTAATTTTATTAATCACTTCTAACCATTGCAATTTAAAATAAATATTTTTTCATTACATTAATGTTTTCGTTTATGGAAAAAAAAAGAACATGTCACAATATATTATGAGATTTTAAATTTATTTTTAAGTAATAAATGAAAATTAAACAGAAAAAAATTTACGTATTTAAGTTTTTAAACTTAATTTTATTATTAATAAAAATTATTAAAACCTTATACTGTTTCCAATAGTAGGAAGTTTTCTATCTAATAGACCATTAATGGGGTATTTAAGGAGATAAAGAGTTATCATTGGTAGAACAAAAATAATTTTTTCTTTTAATTTTTTTCATTTTAGTCAATATTTTATTTATCTGGATAAATAAAACTAGCCTATATTTAGAGTGGAATGCAAGAAGCGAACTTAAGTCAAGTTCGACTTGAACTTTACATTGTAACCAATAGCGGCAGAGTATGGATGTTCCTCTCAAAAAATACTCTGCCGCTATTGGTTACAAAGTTCAAGTCGAACTTGACTCAAGTTCGCTTCTTGCATTCCACCCTTAGTCTTCTTGAGTCAAATGACTAAGACAGGTTAGTGTGCCACTCGAGGTTTGGATTAAAACAAGAAGCCATTTAAAAGAAAATATTTTTCTCAAATTTTGAAACTTATTTCGCTTTTGCTTTTTAGATTCGTTAAAATTTCAGATAAAAAAATTTCTATAGCAAAAAACTTTTTACTCGTAATATAAAAATTATTATAGTGTTTCTTGTTTTAATTCTATGATTAATTGGGTTTGTTAATATATAAAATCTTATGGCTTTTATATATATTTAATCATGCGGAAAAAAACACAAATACCAACTTTAGTTTTATTGTGTTAATAAGTATAAATATTGTTGAAAAAGAAAAAAATTTCATCAACGTACAAAAACACACTTAATCTTTTCATAGAACTTTTTTATATGTTGATAACTCATTTATTTATATGTGTATATATATATATATATATATATATATATATATATATATATATATATATATATATATATATATATATATATATATATATATATATATATATATATATATATATATATATATATATCGAGATACCTTCGTCAAACATATCCGAAATATATCCAGCTAACCTAGTTGTTCAAATAGAAAATGAAATCACATGTAATGATACCATATCATCAGCTAAAAATCTTGCAAATACATGCCAGAAAAATATTTTTATAAGACCAGACCGTACACCAGCTGAACAAACATACTTCAACACCCTACTAAAGGAACGAAAAGAGGCAAACAATGAACTTGAAAAAAGTGGCAATCTTAATTCGCTTTTTCGATGTGTCATCCGCGCTGAATGGGTCCGCTGCGTTAATGTCACCAAGACCCTTCTTCTTAATGGCCACAGTAAATACCTCTTTGTCGATAAAGAAGCAAAGGACTCAAAAATGCATTAGGAAAAGCCTCAACTTTAAAGGCTAACATTTAATTCTCCAAACCAACAGCAATTACAGTCTTAACTAAATAATATAGACTTATTTTATAAGCAACTTAAATGCTTGTATACCAACTCCACCTCATTAAACAGAGTCAAGCTTTCTGAGCTACAATTACGAGTCGAAATTGAAAAACCGCATATCATACATATAACTGAAATATAGTTTTGTGATGATTCAATTTGCAATCTCTACGGATATCGTCTATATAATTCAAATAGAAATTCTCAGTATGTTGGAGTCGGAGTAGCTATGTTACTAAAAATCTTATTTTATCTTATTTCATCTTAAGTTGAAAGCATATCTCCTAATATTAACTTAAAAATTATTGCTTCTGAACAGATTTGGTGCTCTGTTGACTCCAACAATCAACCAATCATTTTTGGCTGCATCTACAGACCTCCACAAAACTTTGTCAATTACAAACTAATTTCTCTAGCATCAATGACATGCAAGATAATAGAAAGCATTATAAAAAGTGGTATAATAAATCATTTATATGCAAATAACTTGATTCATTCAAGTCAACATGGTTTTTTAACAACAAAACTTGTGTAATAAACCCCTTAGAAACAATTGATTTTGAAACTGAATTAGTTGCAAAAAAACGTCCTGCTAATACAATCTTTCTTGACTTTGAAAAAACTTTTGTCGAAGTCTCTCACAAAAAACGTTCAGATGAAGTATTTAAAAATGGAATTCAAGGCAAATCTCACGAATAGCTAAATTCCTTTCTATCTAACCGAGTACAACGTGTTGTTTTTGGTGAATCGATTTCGGAATGGGCTGATGTTGAGAACGGAGTTCCACAAGGCTCAGTTCTCGGTCCAGTATTATTTGTTATTTATATCAATGATCTTTCTGAAAATCTCTCCGTCCTAGCTAAATGTATGCTGACGACACTAAGTTACTTTTGAAAATAAATTTAAAAGGTTTAAAGAACAGTATAAATATACTCCAAAATTGTACAAACAATGTTATTAACTGCACTAATACATGGCTAATGCGCCTAAATTTAGATAAATGTAAAGTTATGCATACTGGTAAAAAAAATCCTCAAACTACGCTCTTATTGATAACTAAAATAAAATACTAATACTAGACTTAATCTTGCAAAAACTACCTGCGAACAAGATCTTGGTGTTTTAATATCATGCAATCTTAAATTTTCAGCACAAGCATCTAAAGCTGCTGCATCAGCTTGTAAAGTAAATGGTCAACTAAAATATGCTTTTGTCAGTCTTGATGTTAATCTCTGGAAGAAATTATTTACTTGCTACGTACGTCCACACCTTGAATTTGTAGTGCAAGAATGGAATCCTCACCTCTAAAAAGATATAAATCTTCTTGAATCAATTCAACATGGGGTGAAACGAATACCGCATGCAATAAAAAACTTTAGTTATGAACTTAATTGCAAAACATTTAACATCACCTTATTCAATTGACACGTAAGCGTGGCGATATCAACAATATAAAATTATATAATATATAATATTGTTGAATCAACAATATAAAATATCATATAACATCAATAATATACAATGGATCAAACCGCAAATAATTATTCCAGCTCTTGCTAATCAAACTCGATCACAGCTAAGACAGATATTAGGACGAGATATTGCTTGACGATTTGGACGATTAATCAGCAAAATTGCCGCAGGGCGTCATCTATCGTTGACATGCTCTGCACTATTTAACCCTTGCTTAAATGTGCTGCAGATTTTCATTATACTACTACTACTACTACTACTACTACTACTACTACTACTACTACTACTACTACTACTACTACTACTACTACTACTACTACTACTACTACTACTACTACTGCTACTACTCTTACTACTACTACTACTACTACTACTACTACTACTACTACTACTGCTACTACTAGCGGTAATTAATATACAGTACCATTTTACTATCGTTTTTTGTGTAATAGGTTGTTATTTTTTTATTTTTTTTAGGTACCCCAAGAAGACCTAACGGTCTTGTCACAGAGCACCGCCGAAGTGCATTTAACGAGGAAGTTCACGCCTCCTTCCTTGCCATGACGCGAAAATTTGTCCAGAACTCGTTTTGAACCTGGATTTACTGCTTCTATAGCAAGCGCTCCAACCACTGCGCCACGGCCGCACGTTATTAAAATTCCTAATAAAAATTAAACATGGGTAAGAGTAAGGATATAAGTCCAAGCAAAATTTCAGAAGTAAAAAATTTTACAGCATTCAGAGCATTCACAGGGGGAAAATGCTAAAATGTGTAAAGTGTCGCAACCTTTTGTCAATAAAATTAAACAATAAATGAAAAATAACATTTGCGTCGATTTTCAATGTCCTAGGAGTGGTTTTACGTTTCAAAACGTAAAACCACTCCCAGGACAGCCAGAATTGTAAGAGATATTTGTCTAGAAAATAGAAAAAAATCCATCCTTTTTTGTGACAAAACTTGTTTAAAAGTCTAAAATACAATTTTTCTTTAGCGCACAGTGAGGAGACTTCTTGTTGAAGATAGTTTAAAATCACACAAACTGGCTAAAAAACTAAGGCTTACTCCAGTAATGATAAAAAAAAGATATTGTAATAGGTAAAAAATCATAAACATATGGCTGATGGAATGTACCTGTAACTAGTAATTATAATGTTTTTAGTTTCATGACAAATTCACTCATAATAAAATTCTATTTGGCAGGTAGGAAAATAGGAAGAGCTCTATTCGACAATTTAATGTTATTACCTGGAAGCTACGTTTTTAAAAATAAATGTTGCTCTTTTTTATATACATGAGGAAACACCTCAAAAAACAGATAAAATATTTCCATTTAAAATATTTTTTATTTATAAGTATTTTAAAAGTATACTTTTTAAAATGAAAACGTATTTTGGTCAAATTTTCCGTTGTAAACTCTTATGCAAAAAACTTCTGTATATAACTTTATATTTAAAATTATAATTTTAAACAAAATCAAATGATATTTTTTTTACTTCTCCTAGTTCTTTAACCAACAGAATGTTTTAAGAAATCTAATAATTGAACCCAGCAGACATCTTATCTGAAATGGAAACTTTTTGATTGTTTAGACCTTTAAGACCTTAAAGATATGTGTGGTACGTCCTAAGTATTATTTGGGTTTTGTAAAAACTTTTTAAACTTTTTTTATTGAGCTTTTTATTAGATGTTGGATTTCTGTACGTTTAAAAAATCTAGATTTTTTACTTTTTATGCTTAAAAAATCGTTTTAAAAACGTATTAAAAACGTTTATGTGCTTACTGAGTAGCGTTGTAAAGTATACTCAATTATACTTTTTTATTAATTTTATAAAAGAAAAAGCGCAAAGAAAAGCTAACTTAATTTGATCTGTAAAATAAGATGTATATGTTTTAAATACACGATGTTTGTAGGAATGATGAGACAATTTTCAGTTTTTTTATTTTGTAATATCAGCACAAACTTTTCCTTACGTGTTGTAATATGTAATACGCTGAAAACATCAACAATAAAAATTTTTGTAAACATTTTGTGGTTATTTTTGATGGCTAGAAACTAAAAAAAAGGCTAACTGTAGAAATCAGTATGAAAACAATATGAAATGCAACATCAAAATGAAGTGATGATGTTACGTAAAGCTACTAATGAACATTCGATTCCATAAGATTTTCTAAACATAAGGTTTGATTAATGAAGTGTATGAAAACAGAAAACACGTTGACTGCAAAATAAAAAAGACCGTCAGAAAAAAAGTGTTATACTGATAAAAGTTGGTAAGATGAAATCTATAGAATACCAAAAAACAGCCGAGCCTAATAAGAAATGTTTCCAAAGCTTTAATTGTAAGTTATGGTATCATGAAATTTATTTTGTTAAATTAAGGACAAAATTTTTATGTGAGCTGTGTATAAACCATGAATATAACAATATAACAATATATATATATATATATATATATATATATATATATATATATATATATATATATATATATATATATATATATATATATATATATTAGGGGTATTCAAAAAAAGTGAATTTTCAAATTTAAAAAACCATACCCCCTAAATTTGGGGCAAATGTATAAAAAATGAGCCTCGCAAAGTTTGAGCGCTGTCCGATCACTTTTTTACCCCCCTCAAGTTAAAAATTTAGGGGAAAATTGACCGAAAAGTGGTAATTTTCGGACGCCTTGAGGGAGGGGTAATTTTTTTTTTTTTCAAATTTTTTTTATGCTATATGTATATAGGCCTATATTTTTGTTTAAAAATATATGGTTTTTTTCCTACTTCTCAAAAATCTATGTTTGGTGGTATTGAAAATCATGAAAATCAGAATTTTTGTAGTTAAAGTTAGATTTATAAATATATATATATATATATATAAATAGATATATATATATATATATATATATATATATATATATATATATATATATATATACATATATATATATATATATATATATATATATATATATATATATATATATATATATATATATATATATATATATATATATATATATATATTTATAAGCCTTGTGTGTATTAACATATACACACAAGGCCTCTCTAACTATTCCCAAGACATACCAGAGGGAGCAACCAACTTCATTTTGCCAGAAAGAATGAAAAGTTGTTGGTTGTGACCTCAGCAATGTTGTTTATCTATATTGAAAAAACACTGTTTATCTATATTGAAAAATCAAAATGAGCAAGAATAAATAAAATTATAAATTTATATTCAACTTTTATAACAGAAAAAGATTTACAAATCTAATAATAATCAAGTTTAACTCTTTATCTTTTTTCGCATCACACTAAGTCCATCATTAAACTTAATCTTTGAAATTGTACCGGATTTTTGTTCTTGTGATCTGAATACAGATCGAACTTTGTCCACAGTAAGCAATCTGTTGTGCTTTTCAGTTTCATCAGAATATCTATGAATATACTGCCCCATCATACCTATTGACCGTATTGAATGGTCATTTACAAAAATCAAAGTTTCAGCATATTTTTGAAAACTTTTGAAGCATGACTGAGTATGCCAATAGTTTGGTGGAAGTGAGAGCTGTAATAAGCTTAATTTCAATTTTCAGTTTATCGTTTTCCTGAACAAACGTAAGTTGATTGGATAAAAGCCGAATCTTTAGATAATAAATTGCTTTTCCTAAAAATCTTGCATGATGAATAGCAGCAGTTTTTCTTACTTTATATGTTATAGGGGATAAGTACGTGACAACTAATTCTGCAAGCTCACTTCTATCATCTCTTATAATACCTGGTTTACTAACGTATGCTTTGCAAAATGTTAATGACTTCATAGCTGCCTTTTCTAAAAAAATGCTTTTAACCTTATTCCAATCAAACCGTAACAGTAGAACTGAATTATAGTTAAAATTAGGTTCTTCAAAAATATTTTTAAGCTTTTTGAAAAGAGGATTATCAGGTCCACTAGTTTCTTCATTGGTCACTAATTTCCAAAAGTGAAGCATTCTTAATTCAGTCACATGATGCCTACATGCTATTTGGAGGAGATACTTATCCAGATCTTGAGATATTCTGGAAACTGATCCTTTATTCGTCCCAGTGTTGGATGATGTTGTATCAAAGCATATTCCTCTAGTTTTTGACGTAAGTTGATACTCCTTAATTAAGTTCATTACACCTAAGAACTGATCTTCACCAGTGGATGACGCTAGCGGAGGTACTCCAAGTAGGTAAGTCTGTCCATTAATGTTAACTAAAACAGCCATTCTATCCCTCTTTAACATTTTTCCTTTGTTTAGCTCAAACAAGGTCTTCCCATCAAAATGAATTATACATGGATATGGAGATGCGTCTATGGCTGCTTTAACATCTTCTTTTGAAATTTTTGCCATGTTTTCATTTTCTTTTTTCATTTTTCTATATGCGGTAGACTGACTGCTTTTAACTTCTTTAAGATCAACACCTGATTGATATAGAATTGCATTTGTTACCTTCTGTAAAACATTTGGTGATATATCACAGGTTGTAGCAGTAAGTGAAACATTACCAGCAAAAACATCTTTTGGAATTTTTGCAATTACTGTGTCTGAGTTTTCAGAGACTTCTATATGATACCAATCACCTGGCTCGAAATCAGATTCAATTGAAGAATCATCGCTTAGAATTGTGTCTATAAGTTCAACGTTGGGTACATCATCTCTCAAAATCTTAGGCTGTAAACGATTTTTCTTCCTGATGCTTTCTTTTGTCTAATTAACAGAAAAAATGTAGTTTTAGTTTTTAATTTTAAAATTAGTGGAAAAAAGAATTAACAGAGCTTGAAAAAGAGCTAAAGTAATTAATTAAAAGTATTGAATACCTTTTTTCTATATTTAATATCCTCTGAACCAATAACAAACTTTCTTTCATTTTCCTGATCTTCAAGAAATTTTAGATCTTCAATCTTGTCTTTTTGTGATCTTTTTTTATCTTTACTGATTGTGTCTTTGAGATTAGAATTACCAGCCCAAAAAAGTTTTTTTATTTCAATCTCAAACTCGTTTTGTTTAGCCAAATCACCACTATTTCCCCTTTTTGCATTTTTTTTTCAAGTTGGAATAGGACATATGCAATTTAAAAAGTTTTTTAACTAAACTTAAATCAGTTAACACATCAAATCCAGCTTTAATCCAAGGTCTCTTGATTTTAGACAAAATACATTCACAACAACTCTCCGAACATCTAGAAAATTTTTTTTGGGGGGACAAGCAATAGTACTTGATATTGATACAGATCGACATTGTTGGTTATATATTAAATGTTGAAGTATATCCAAGCCTGTTGGAAGTTGTATATCTAAACAGAAAAATTTATATTTTATAAATAAAATAAATTTTTTAGCAACTTATTATAATTCCAATATTAATAAAAATGTTTATACCTGATATAGCTGGTTTTGCCTCTTTTATAATAAAAAGTTCCTTTTTCATTGACCTAAGTTGTGCTTCACTCATTTTTAATGTTTATTGTATGTACTAATCTGTATTTATTAGAAAAATTCAAAGTTTTAAACTATCAGAATTTACACGAAAATATATGTATATAACAATAGGCATAACAGAAAATATATTTTTAAAAATACCAATTTTCATGATTTTCAATATCACCAAACATAAATTTTTGAGAAGTATGGAAAAAACCATATATTTTTAAACAAAAATATAGGCCTATATATATAGCAAAATTAAAAAAAAAAAAAAATTGCCCCTCCCTCAAGACGCCCGAAAACGACAACTTTTCGGTCAATTTTCCCCTAAATTATTAGCTTGAGGGGGGTCAAAAGTGAACGGACAGTGCTCAAACTTTGTGAGGCTCATTTTTTATATATTTGCCCCAAATTTAGGGGGTATGGTTTTTTAGATTTGAAAATTCACTTTTTTTGAATACCCCTAATATATATATATATATATATATATATATATATATATATATATATATATATATATATATATATATATATGTATATATATATATATATATATATATATATATATATATATATATATATATATATATATATATACATATATATATATATATATATATATATATATATATATATATATATATATATATATATATATATATATATATATATATATATATATATATTGTTATATTCATAGTTTATACACAGCTCACATAAAAATTTTGTCCTTAATTTAACAAAATAAATTTCAAGATACCATAACTATATAAATGTATATATATATGAACCCTAAAATCTCTTATTATTAAAACTATTTTTTCAAGTCTCTGATTTTTTTCTCTTTAATTGCATAACATTTGCTGTCTCGTTTTGCCCCGAAACGTGAGACAAGTTGTTATTATTTTTAAAATCCTCCTTGTATCCAATTAAAAGTTATTTAAATATTTTTGAAAAGAATTACCCTAAATATTTTGTACACTTATTTGGTTTAGTTAGGTCTGTTTAGTTAATTTCTGAATCAATAATTGAAAAGAAGTTTTGCAATAAAAAAAAGTTGAAAAGTTTGCATAATTTTATCACACATTATTATTTTTTCGCCTTGAACCGCAATCTTAGTTCCATTATCAAGCCATGTAGAACTATGATGAATAAAATAGAATGAAAAACCGGTTATTTTGGATTACGGTTAACAAACCAGTATTCTCCCGGCTTTCAGTTTTTAGTTGGTTTTCTATCATAACTCAAAATGAATTGAGTTATTGAAAGTATGAGAGTTTTTGCAATTTTTATTTTAAAAATTTTACCTCAATTTTTTGTAATTCAAGAGATCAATTTCAAAAAGAAAAAGCATCTTTTGAGACCGAATTGAAGATTATATTTGAATATGATCTTCAACTCTGAAGCAAATAAATAATGTACGGTGCTTCAAAATGAAATAATATTAATAGAACATGCATTTAAATATCTTGATGTTGCTACAATAAAGTTGTTATACAGGTCAACTATTGGGCCACATCTTGAATATGCAGCATCAGTATGAAGCCCATATAGTATTAAAGATACTATTAGATTGTAAAAAGCAAAACGTAGGTTGATTAGGATTGAAATACTGATAGGCATCTGTAATGAAGAAAAGAGAAAAATATTAGGTTCACCAACGTTACAAGAAAGGAAAAAAGGGTGACTTATTAGAAACCTTTAAAACATCAAATTCAACTTAATATATTAGATTTACGGAACCTTTGAGATTTTACAATCACATGTCCAAGAATCTTCATAATAAAAGAGTTCATCGAAAATATACCAAAAAAATATGCAGGATTTACTATTTAACATAAAGTTAAATTGTTAAACCTAGAAAAAAGTTTGAGTGGTAGACAATTGAAATTTTTTATCAAAATTTTTACGATTAATTTTATGAATCTGTAAACACGTTTAAAAATAGGATAGACAAAATTTTGAACTTTTGTTACCTAATTATATCCACGAACTATTTTTATTAACGAAATCTTAAATTTAAAGGCTGGTTATAGTTAAAACACAAAAATAGTTTTGACGAAATCTTAATAGTTTACATTTTTTATCTCAATATATATTAAATTTAAACTCAAGACACTATACTTATATACTTAAAATATACTATATACTTATATACTATACTTAATATACTTATATACTTAAAATTTTTTTTTTTAACTTTTTGATTTAACTTTCCTTTGAATTTTTTGGCCTAAAATCATCTAAATCTGCAAAAAAAAAAGTAGTAAAATATACCCCAACAAAATTTTTTAAATGTATTTTATCATATTTGAATTGAATGAATCCAATTAGTTAGTTATCTGTTTTTGATAGAAGGCATGATCAAGAAGACTTAGGTGACATAACTATTAGTTTTGAAGCAACGCAACGTTGCTAAGCAACGCAACGTTGCTAAGCAACGCTTATTTGAAAGGTTTGAAGCCGAATAAATTTATTAGTGTTGATAACATTAATCCAAAGGTACTCAAATAGTGCGTCGCTCAAATGACTTATCCTTTTACTTTACAATAAAGCATTGTCCGATGGCTTGACACCTACAGCTTGGAAGCAGTAACACGTCTTACCGTTGTTTAAAAATAGAAGTCGTCTCGATGCCGCAAAAACAGACTAGTGTCTATCACGTCAGTTCCACGTAATTAATAGAAAAGATTATCAGGGAACATATAACTAAATATTCTGAAAAAACGAGATGCATCTCACATAATTAACACGGATTTGTGTCGAAAAAAGGATACATCTAACTTATAAGAAAGTGCCGACTACATTACGAAAGAGTTAGATAAAAGAAGTTTAATCAATATTGCATTTTTAGACTTCGCGAAAGCGTTTAATAAAGTTTCTCACCGTAGACTACTTCATAAATTGAAAGCATATGTCATCAATGACAATGTACTCAAATGAATTGAGTCATTTTTGATTAGTAGAAAACAGCGGATTGTTTTAGGTGAACACTCTAGCAACTGGACCGATGTTCAAAGCGGAGTACTTTGTCCAACATTATTCATTATTTATATAAATGACTTAACGGATACTTTGGAATCATTTCATAAAATTTATTCTGATGACACTAAACTGTTACAAGAAATAAAACCTGAGTTTTACGATGTTGATTGTCTGATTCTTCAAAACGATTTAAATATTATCACAGAATAGTCAAAGGAATGGCTAATGAAATTGAATGTTGCAAAATGTAAAGTTATGCACCTTAGTTTTGGAAAAAGTAACTGAGGAAACTGAAAGAGACCTGCGTATCTTTATATCTAACGATCCAAAATGGAATCAACACGTACAAGTTGCAAAAGCAAGTAAGTTACGTAGCCTATTGGAAAAAAAAAACGTTTAGATCAAGAGGTATGAAGCTTTATAGATGAAGTAAACTATACGCTACGAATGTTTGGCCGCATCTAGAATTTGCTGTTCCAGTATGGTATCCTTTCTTAAAAGGTGATATTAAGAAAATTGAAAAAATTTAGCACAAAGCTACAAAAGTAACTTATGATTTGATAGGATTACCTTATGATGAGAGGTGTCGGCGTCTCAATTTTACTAATTTGAAAAGGCAACGCAGACAACGTGGCGACTTGGTTCAAGAGTTCAAACTAGAAAACGGCTTTGAGATTATCAGTATAATCCACCAATTTGCAAATCACCATCCAACGTGCTAACGTGTGAGTTCACATATAATAATGCTAGTCTTAACTTCGACACAAATTGAGTTGTCAATAACTGGTATAACTTACTAATTGCATAAAATATGGCTCCGTTAGTTAATACGTTTAAGAATTGAATTGATAATTTTTTTTTTCTACAGCTGCAAATAGTACATTTTTTACTGAAGATGAACTGCACGTTTGTTTATTAATTCAGCTACAAATGTTGACTTTTTATATATTTACCCTTTTTTAAATCAAATATTATTTGTCACTTATTTTAGTAAAATAAACTTAAACTTTAACTACGTGAAAGTTTTTCTCTTTTTTTCTCAGTTTTGATTAAGGGTGTTGACGAGTATTCGGGCACCGGGGGAACCGGTCTTTGGTTACTGCCCGGGCTGTAACCAAAAAGTAATTTTAAACTTATTAAATGACGGGTTACCGTCATTTGATAAGTTTAAAATTAATTTAATTCATTTCTAAACTTTAGAACAATTAATCGAAGTTTAATAATTTAGCAATATGTAGTGAAGATCTTGAAGTATGTGAAGAAGATCTTGAAGATCTTGTTGTTAAAAATGTCGATCGTTACTACTTCTTTATCGCCATCATAATTGATATAAACATTCAATATTACGTTTGCAATGCTATTTGAGTTTCTCAATCTAATAACTACTTATTATTACTTAAATAATGCTATCATAACTCCTGTATTCTATGTTTTTCTTTACGTAAAACAGAACTTATCAAGCTTGTTTTTTTAAATAGTCTCTCGAACAAAAATCTTTCAAAACTTGAAGATGGAAGGTTATGTTATTTTAGAGGTCTAACACAAGAATATGTGCATACCTGCAACTTCAGTGCTTTCAGAATACGCTTTATTGACTGCTAGACATGTAGTCAATCAATGACGTGCATCTTTGACACCCGAAACAGTGGACACGTTAATGTTTCTAATGTTTTTAAATGTTATTAAAATATGTAACTGAGGTATGTGTAACCTGGACACTTAAAGTAAAATAAAGTTCAGAAATAAGTGAAAAATAACATTTTTAAATAGATGACATCATTCAATTAAATTAATAACTGTTTATAAGAACAACTCTATTAAAAAGTTTTTTTTTTTAACGGGTACTCGAGTACTCGCCCGTTTTTGGTTTCGCTTTTTTTTAATTATTTGTCGTGTAATGTAAAGGTTGTGTAGGTTGTAAAGACTTTTTATCAACTTTTAGTGAGTATAAGGGTTGACTATCTATCAGGTTTAACGCTCTTTTTTATATAGCATATTTTAAATGACTAATATTTTATGCATTATTCTTTTTAATACACTTTATGTTGTGTTTTTTCTTTTTACAAAAAACTTTATTTTAACTTGTTTTACTCTCAACACAATGCAATTACTTAGAAAACCAACTGTAAGTTATAAAAAGAAATAAATACTTGGCAAAGTCTTCACAATTCACAGTGGGTCAAAGATCGGCATAAATGTTAAAAGTAAGTATTTGTATAATTTTTTTTTTTTTTTTTGCAAAATTTTAAAAGTATATACCCTACATGATAAAAACTTGTCATTTAAATTTTTATTTTTGTTTTAGGATATATGGGAAAAGTTTCAATGTAAAAAATGTTTTTAAATGTTTGTTTAAGTAACATGTTTTTTTTTATAAAAAATATGGGAAAAAATATTCATAAACATAAATTTCATCTAGTTCGGTAGATTCGGGTAATATTATCATCTTGGTAATACGAGCATACCAAGAAATATCTAAGATGTAAGCGTAAAGTTTAAGTTGCTTTGTTTTTTCGAATTGACTATATGTGGTGATAACAGAAAGCAGTATAATTAGCGTGAATAATAGCGGCTCTCATGTAATGAAAATTCAGCTTTGCTTTGTTAAAATATTATCATTACACATGACAGAGTTTGTGGCGCAAAATTTTGATCTTGAAATATAGATACTTATTTTTTCGTGAAAAAAAAATTCTAGCTGGAAATTCGTTTCATTTTTGCTTAGAAAACAAAAATGAAACGAATTTTTGATTCAGCACTTTTGCTACTTTTTTAAAACCTCGGTGTTTTTAAGAAAAAATTTCGCCTGCCCCAATATCTAAGTGGATCATGAGTAGTGATCCTTCAAAATTGTTTTTCGCAAAAATTGTGAATCCAGCATAATTATTTTTGAAAATATCAAACTTTCGTTTAAGATGCTCATAATACCCTAATTTACGCTAAGTACATTTTCCCTCGAATTAAATAAAATTTTATCATCTTAATAGTAGCATACCTCTATATTAAAATTATTATAATTATTATAAATATATTGAAATATTATATTTTAAAAAACTTAAACAAAAAAACATTTTTTTTAAGTTTTTTTTTTTTAATTTAAATGTGACAGATACAATATGACAGCATGCAATAAATTTAAATTTAGGTACTAAATTTAAATTTATTATATGTGTTAGGTATTTAGTATATGTGTCTTCTGTGTTAGGAAAAAACACAGAAGAGGAGAGCAGAAAAAATTAGCTCTGCTTGGATGTTTTAATCAATTACTTTAAAACTATAAAAGGAAAAAAGATTCATTGATGCTAAGGTGCATTAACATTTATTCTATCGGCATTTAAAATTCATCTAATCAATAAAAAAAAGTTATTCAAAACATTACAGGTAATAAAAATTTTCATGTATTCATCTCACTCTTCAAGTTTACATTTTTACACTTAAAGCGTGTGAAGCAAATACGGAAAACAGAGAAAAATGCTACATTTAATTCAAAACAATGTATACTGGAGAGGAAGATTTAACTTTGATTTTGAACTGCAAGCTTAAAAAAATAATTAGCATTGAAGAAATTTTTAAAGGAAACAAACTGTATCCAGCTTATACTAAAGTAAGGGAAGAAAACCGCATTATGGAAGACAAACTACTGATTATTCAGCCTCAGTTGATTTACAGAGCTTTATTGACCATACCACATACAATTTGTTAAAATAGTCAATACTGTAAAGGCTCCTAAAAAATCAATACTTGTCTTTATACACAAAGCAGGATTTGATGAGCCAACTGGTCAATCATTATTCAAACAAACAAAGAAAGCAAGATTATTCTTATCTTGCATAGCCCTAATTAAACTTTATGTTGAAAAATCTGGCGAATTGCTCGAAAAAAATGAAAAACATTCTAGACTTAACAATTTCAATATGTAAATGAAATTGTTGAAGTTATTAAATACGAATATAACTACTTTATGAACTGTAGTTTGAAAGAGAAGACATAAACTCCATTTTTATCATACTTAACTTAGATTGCACGATGATTGAAAAGCCACTATAACTTCGTCTTTAACTAAATCTTTTCAAGTATTTTGTAGTTGTGGACTTACCCCTTCAAATATAAGCAATCTAAGTATTTTCAAAAATCTCAAACTTAGTTTAAACTTAGCTTACATTGAGCAAAATATGGGAGTGGATGCTAAAAAAACTGTTAAAAAAATATTGTTCCATTTATTGATTTAGTTGTAGATGTACCAAAAAGCAGCGGTTCAGGTACATCAAATGATGAAAACACGGTACGAAAAGTGTTCCAAAACTATATAGTGTCCGCTGAAATACTTGAATTAAATGAAAATCTTATAAAACATTTCTTGTTAACTCTTTTCAACTTGAAAAATATACCAAAGAAACAGCAGAGCTCTTTTTACCCATGTTTTTCTATGTTTCAAAGAGTGGATAAAAAACTTATATATAGTTCTCAATTTGTAAGAGATATTTCCTGAACTTTCTCATAAAAAGAATAAAAAGAGCAGAAAAGTCAAAAAAAAGACGTATAATAGACGTATAATAGACGTATAATATAAATATATAGAGAACACTATATACAAGAAAATTTTCAAAAGCAGTCACTAAAAAAGATGTTGTGCGAAGATTATTGTGCAGTTCAGATCCACTTTTTAGATCTCGAAGAAGGAGTTTTTAGGTCTCGAAGAAGGAGTTTTTAGGTCTCGAAGAAGGAGTTTAGGAGAAAGAGCTTGAGATTGAAGAAGATTAAACTCTTATTGTAACTTTTTATTTATTTATAATTTTTGTATATTTTTTAATCAAGTTTATTTAACAGAGAAAATGTCGGGTAAATAATTACTTTTTTATTTAAAAAAAGGTATACTTATACATTTTTTAATTAATTACTGCTTTTTAATTAAATACATACTTTTTATTTAATTACTGATTTGAATCTGGAAGTAACTGTTTCTAAAAAAACACTAAAGGTTATGTCACAAAAAAATCACAAACGCCCCGCACTTCTTTTTTATATTAGAGTGTTTAGGGTGTCGGCAAAAAAAAGTTAATGTAAAAAAAATGAAATCATAGTGACATGAGTCGCTGATAAAAATTTCAATCTGAAATCTTTAAAAATAATTGATACTAAAAAATATTATAAGGTTATGACATTTTTTTATTTATTGGCAATCTTGGCCTGCTGTGCTCAAAGATCACAGCAGGCCAAGATTGCCATTAATTCTAATGAAAATGGCTCAAAGATCATACTAATTTTGCTCTTTGCAATGGTAAGCTTTTTTATTTGAAATTGCAGTATGATTAGTCATCAAACAGTGGATTTACAAAAAACTATCCAAAAAAGCGATTTGAATAATACTTATAGATTTTGCCTTTTTTAATATTTGCACTCAGGTTATTGTCATTGACTGATTTATAATAACATATACAGATATCTTTTATAACTTTCAAATATATAGTTGTAGTGATTTTCTCAAAAACTAAAAATGTCTCTTTGCAGATCAAAAAGTATTTAATTTGCAGATCTAACGCTCAACACAGTACGAAGTTAACAACTAAGTAATTTGTTTCTTATTTTTTATCAAATCGGGTTTCAACGACAATAAAGGCATGTAAAGAAGAATGCCTAGTTGACATTAAAAGTTGAAAGTGCTTTTTGACTAAATACAAAAAAACGTTTAAAACACATTCACTCGTAACACATGTACTAAGATTGGTCGTATTGTCTTAAAACAACGAATGACAGCAAATGTGATTGACAACAGTCCTATAATAACAAAAATCATGCCATTCTAAAGTAAAGTTCGGTAATCAGTCGTTTTAAACACGCTATAACAATACATTCTAAAATAAGATTTGGCATTATTTTTAATGTGTGCGTATAAACCTAAAAAACAAGCGCATCTTGTTTTAAGTTGCGATGCTCTAAAAATAGCATAAAGTTTTATTTGCATAAATTACTTTATTTGCATAAGTTGCTTAATGATGTTGATTTTTATTTGAAATCAATAACTTGACTTGTTTCATATCCTTTTAAACCAAAACTTTACATTTGATGGTTTGTTTATATACTCATCTGTAAGTAAGTTTAAATCTTGTTTTTTTATTATTATTTATTTATTTTATAAAAGTTACATTCTTTAAAAAAAACTTGAATTAAAGTAATGAAGTTATTACTTCTTTATAAAATTATCCATTGGACAACTAATATTGAATAAAAAAGAAGGGAATGCATAAGTATAAAAACGTATAAAAAAAGACGAGGTTTATACTTTTTCTAACATTTCCAAGTTATCATTTTTTAAATTATAAGGAATAAAAAATAAAAACTGCTTTAAAAAAAATAAAAAAATAAAAAAAACATAGAAAGTGCATAAAATATCGAGTTGCAGTGTAAACTGTAAAATATCGAGTTGCAGTGTAAACTGTAAAATATCAAGTTGCAGTGTAAACTGTAAAATATCGAGTTGCAGTGTAAACGTAAATTTAGAGGAACCAAACTTTCATACGTTGATAGACATTGACTTGGGAAATATCATTAAGCAAAGTTTCTTGTGTATAGTTTTTGTGCAAAGGGTTATGGGTAAAGGATGTGCACTATAATAGGTGCATATAGTCTTATATAGCTACGAGCACTTTATGAACGTTTTTACAAATGATTTTATTTAAAAAATTTATATTAAAATACTACAAGTATTGTTAAAAGAAATCAAGACGCTGCAATTGCGCAATAAAGTTTTTATTTGTATTCTATAAAAAGAGAAAAAAAAAACCGACAGAATAAAATTTCGAAAATGTAACTTGATCAATAAGTTTTGTTTATCAGGTTACATTTAAACAAATAAAGGTTTTTCTTTAAGAAAAGCAAACAAAAAATACAACTTTGTTGCTGATTTTAAAATATTTGGAAGTCAACCATGTTGATAAACAGGGTTTTTGTTGGTCAAGCATTTTGACTAACATTTAGGTTTCTTTATACATTTTAATTAAAATGCTAACATCGTTTTTATAATCGGTAAGTACTAGTTGTTAATGAAGTTGTCCCTAAAATAAAATAAACTTTGCTTAGTGTAAAAAAGATAACATTAACATTGATTCATGTAAAAAAAGTATATAAAAAAAGATTAAGCTATAAGATATATAACAAGACACAATACTTCTATAAAAATAAAAATATTGCTACCTCTCTCTATTCATATATATAATATATATATATATATATATATATATATATATATATATATATATATATATATATATATATATATATATATATATATATATATATATATATATATATATATATATATGTATATAAAATCACTTCTTTTTATGGAGACATTTAAAACAAATAAGTTATTTATTTATAAGCAATATTTCGAGATCATTAGACGGTCTCATCATCTTTAAAACTGTGTTTAATGTCTGATAATGAAACAGTCTAGTGGTCTCGAAATATAACTAATAAATAAATAACTTAGTTGTTTTGAATGTCTCCATAAAAAGAAGTGATTTAAAAAAAACTCATTTTATGAATTTGAGATGAGCGACACTGTTAACTGCGTAGTGTTATAATTAGTTCTGTATGTTTTTATTTAATATAAGTTATGTACGTTTTTATAAATATCAGTTAGGTTTTGTTAAAATGCATTCTACAAAATTGTATACTTAGTATTTAATTTGAAAATAGAGAAATGTATTTTATAAACTTGTACAGAAATGTTGGATGGAAAGCGTATTTTTTGAGACAATTAAATTATTCCAGCGTTGTATACTTTTAATATAGACTTTATTGTCGCATACTAATGTTAACAGTAATAGAAATAAAATTAATAATAATGATAACAATATTGAAAAAATAAATAAAAAAATACAGCAACAACAATAAAATATACATATGCATATACTCACATACAGTTGTATAGAAAAACATCAATAAATTTACTTTGTTTTCTTTCATTCATGGTTTGACTGCACGAGCTGTGGTTGCAGGCTCCATATCTTTTTAAAACTGCCACCATTTGCTTCAATCAATCAGTATGTCTGCTGATGGAATCATGCAGTTTTCTAGCGTCTATATAAAAGGTATTTTATGATTCGGCTTGAATAAATGTTACACACACGTACTCCGTAAAAATTAAAGCAGCACCATATACCACTCACACCGCTGTCTTGCAACCTCGCTACAACAAAGCAATTACTAGGTTTTGAATATCTATCTAATGGCTTTAAATATGACTAAAGAAGTTATCATGATCAAATTTATGCAGCCTTTTTTTACGAAACTGTCAAACTAACATAAATTAATAAATTAGTTGTAAAACAGTTTAGTTAAGAATTTATTTAGTTAATTATGTAGCAGTTTAGTTAAGAAGAAGGTAAAATGGAAATTAACTTAAAAAATTGTGTGCATATATACTACTCGTTCCGGTGTGTTTTTTGTATTCATTTGATAAAAGTAAATTAATTAAGCAGCATCAAATGAACTTTTATTTACGTACTAGTTGTAAAAATTTTGTATGAATTTGTATAGATTTACTGTCGTGCGAAAAAAAAGCCTTTTGCAAATATAGTTAGAAATTTTTGTGGCACCTGGATAACCATAAAAAAAAAAATTAAAACATCGTTTTAAAAATATTTAAGCTATCAAAGAAAACACATTTTTAGTTCTATTAAAAACCTCTTGCAAAAATAAAAGTTCTTTAATTACAAGTGAAGTGCTGTTTCGCTGTAATTCATGTTAATGTCGAGCTTGTGTCGTGCTTTGGCTAAACAAAATTAGATTTTATTTAATTGTTTTCTATTGGTTAAATATTTATGTTCTTTATTGCAGCTAGGTTTATTAAACAGATATCTTAAAAACTCAAAAAATAATTAGAACAAATTTTAAAAACAGTTAAATTAGCTGAAAAAGTTGTTTTTCAAGCATTTTCTTATTTTTTAACACAAATTCATAAAATAATATTTATATTGCAATTATTCAAATATATAATTTATATATTATAAAATTATATTATAGTATATTTAAAATTGTATAATAGTATTATATATTTATATATTCCAAATACTAAGTTTATTTTATTTATGACAACTAAAAATTTTTCCTTAATTTTGCTAATAAACTTTCAGTTCTAATTTTATGCATGCAGTTCACCTTGTATAGATATGAGATATTTATTGTTTAATAGGGGCTGTGGTCAGCTACAAAAGTAAAATGGGTGGATTGAAAAAAGATATAAAAATGTGGTAAATGAGGTTGTTTGGTGTTGGGTGTTATCAAAAGTATTGAGGTTTTTAAAGATAACTAACACCGGTAAACGGTTTATGTTACAATCAAGTATACTGGACCATTTATTTCCCCAATACACAATTTCAAGACCATTCATTTAAACAAGTAACTGCCAGGTCCTTCACTTTCATTTATATAAACTATTATTAGATTTATTAGCTGTAAGCCAAATTTAAGATTTGGTTCAAAAATAGTATTGTTAAGTAGCAGTATCAGGGTTAGGAAAAGTGTAGGTTTAAGATTAGGATTAGGGTCATGGTTAGTATAAGTTATTTTATTAAAAGTTTTGAACTTGCAGTCAGGTTAATATTAAGTTGGAGAAACTTGACAGGGGAAATGACAGTCAAATAAATGTTATAGAATCATTTTTGTTATTTAAAATGTACTTTTTTGTGTAAGTATGGTAAGTATAAAAAAAATATGCCGACCAAAAAAGTTTAACTATTAATATTTATAAAAAAAGCTTCAATACAAATTTTAATTTCTTTTTACTTGTTCTAGATGACTTGTTGGTTCTCTTATTTTACAAATTACTTAAGTAGTTAGTAATAATAATATTATAACCAAAGTAATGCATAATTAAGAGCCTAATTAAATATTTTATTACAAATTAGTAATGAGATATTTAATTGGGCTCTTAATTAGGCATTACTTTGGTTGAAATATTATTTACAAAGCTATATATAACTACAATTTATCTTCGAAAATAAAAAAAAGAAATTTAATAAATATTCAAATAGCAAATTAGTTTATAATAAATTCATAAGTAATAATTTTATTTATAGTTAACTATATTTAAAATAAACAGTTTTATAAATTTCTATTCTACTAGGCAAAACTTTTTGATGAAATGAGTTTAAACATAAAAGAAGCACATACTGCAAAAGTAGCAGTTGTAAAATTGGATGAAAAGTATGGTTTAAGAAATCAGGGAGTATTTGCAACCCAAAATATTCATCAAGGCGAAGTTTTTTTCCGATGTGATCCATCTGTTTGTGATTACGATAATGCAGATTTGTTAAAAACTAAGGACGAAATGAACGAGTATTTTGTCAAATTTCCTCAATGCAAAGAATATATAGTTAGATATACTCATATGGTCGATCATGATACATACGTATTACCAAAAAATTGGGAAGAACTAAAGTTAGAATGCATTTGTACACTGTTTAACCACAGTTGTCAACCAAACAGTGCTTTAGTAGAAAACGATCATTTTGTCGCACTGAGAGATATTGCAGCTGGTGAAGAGCTTACGTATGACTATCAAACTTTAGAGACAGAGGCGAGCCTTGATGTTGGATTAAACTGCAAATGCGGTTCTGACAATTGTCGTGGTGTGCTTTTGTATGATTTATATAGGAACGATAAATGGCAGAGTATGTTTTATGATTATTGCTCTCCTTATGTTAAAGATCAAATTGACAATTTAAAAACAAGATGGTTTTCGTCGGAATGTTATGTTAAGCGCTTAGATGGTTCACAGTTAGGATTAGTTGCTACAAAAGGAATTGCGAAAAACACGTTGGTGGCCATTTTTTCAAATGGTGTGAGACCTGAGTTACATTACCTTAGACCTAGTATTATTCCAAACTGCATTGTTATTGAAAACAAAGTTTTCACTGCAAAAGATATAAAGCCTGGTGAAGAAATGACTTTAGATTATACTGAACTAAGCAACTAATCCAAATAAACCATTAATTATTTATCCATTTGTTCCAATTTTAACTCACTGCCCGTGTTTAGTTAGATATATGCTAATTTCTGAATCTTTTTGAAGCTCTTGTTGACACTGTTTTTTTGTAAAATATGTTCAAATATTATAACTAATTAAATACAATTAATATTTACTTTTATTTTTTAAAGTTATCTAATTTTACAAATGTATTAATATTTTACTAAAAAAGTGAATATTCATTCTTTGCCATTTTACTAAATAGATTTTGAAACTAGCTAGTCAAGTTTATAATATTACTTGTATCTTTTTCTCACTTTTCTACTCATGAAGTAATACCCATGAATTATTTTAGTATGTTTGTCATACTTTTTTACTCAATTACTGTAATTTTTATTTGTTAATTAATTTTGAAAAAATTCTCTAAAAAAATATTTTCTAATTATCTTAATGACTTTTTGCTAAAAAAAAGGCATAGGCAATTGTCTTAAAATCGTTGAAAAACATTTAATTTTTATTTAACTAATTTATATTTAATTATGAAACATGTTTCTATTAAAACAAGTCGTTTTAAAATAAACGGTTGTGTAATAAGCCACTGTCATGTATATGATAACACTTGGCTCAGTGTGGGATTTATGTATTATGGATATATTACTCGTTTGCCACAAAAAAAAAGTCTAAAAACTTTTATTCTTTTTGGGAAATACAATAGAAAATCTTGGAAATTCCACATGTCGTCACTTAAGGTCCGTAAATAAAACTAAACTTTCATGCGTTTTTAATTTTTTAAACGTAGATACATTGGAAATATACAGCAAATGCGGAGATTTGCGTTCTATAAAAAAACTATTTACCAAACTAAAACGTAAACTAATTGTTTTTAAACAAATATTTTAAAATATATTAACTATAATCGAAGAATAATTTCTTGCTTTATTTTTTACTTATAATAAATTTATATTGTCGTATCTGCATGAGCTCAAAAAAACTTGGAAGACCTGCGTAGGTTTTAAACAAAACTCGTATTAATAGTGGAAGATTTGCTGGAAAAGCTTCTGATTTACGTGTGAGTGATCTACCAACTTACAAACAGCTCATTCAATACGGTTACAAGATTGAGAACGAATTATTTAATGGACAGAAAATTGACTCTGTATCAATCGTGACAAAAGTCAAAAAAGTGACTTGCAAAAACTTTGGTATAGAGTTAATCCAAATCTACCTCTAATAAAAGATAAACCATTAAAAAATAAAATATCCAGAACATTTAAAAAAGTATTTTCTGCAGAACGAATTCAGTCTAAAAACCATAAGTCCAGTGTAAGCTGGCTAGAAAAGAAACTGGAAACGTTGTTTGATTTGTCTGCTTGCCGGTGCGATCTCCCAATTATTGATGACTGTAAAGATAGGTAAATATATATTTGTAAACATTTTTAGTACAGTTTGTTTAATGTTAAGTGAAAAAGATTTTATAAGGGTTGATGAAAATTTACTATCCTATTTCCCTCGCCTTCTACTAAGGTATTAAGGTAAAGTCTTTATCCATAAACTAAAGAATGTAAGCCTATATAATAAATAATTTCTATATTGTCTTGATTTTATAGTAAAGTAATATACATTTAGACAAATCGGCTGTCGGAAAAGCGACTGCACAATGAAACACATAGTTTGTCTCTGTGAGGAAAGCAGAAAGGTATATCATGCAATTTTTATCAACATTTACTGTTAGAATTGATAAATATGGAGGGTTGGATAAAAAAGAGCCTCAAGTCATTTTAGCATTTACTGCTTATTTACGAAGTTATGGTCAAATGATTAGTGATCATGAAATTTGATTCATTTTATTCGCTTTAAATTTAAATACTTTTAAATTTTAAAATACTTGACTTATTTTAGGTCCCCGTTCTGGAAAGAGAATATTTAAAGGATCAAAGATGCAAGATAGGACCAAAAGGAAGTTGGTAATTAGGCAACGTGGACCAAGTGGAGGCAACTAGGGTTTTATAAATGTATATTAGATAGGAAAAAGAAGCCACTAGAGAGCTAATTAGACAGAGAAGTCTTCAAACAACATCAAAACTTGAGTCAGACGGTAATTTTAGTGCTGGATCTTCAAGTTTAGACAAGAAAGACAAAAATTCATTAGTTTTTGTAATGAAATACAAGATTAATGGGGACCCTTTCTTTTATCGAACTACCAAAGATGAACATCACCTCACTTTTACTTGTGAAAATGACCCTTTCTCTGGAAATTATCTAACTCATACTATAATAGAAAATGGTAAAGGTAGTACTATGGCTTCAGCAACGTTAAATGTGCTTTCTGAATACGATAGTATCAAGAGCTTGGAAGCGATTGTTCTCGACAATACAAGTTCTAACACTGGCGTAGATAATGGTTTAGTTGTCAAATTAGAAAAGCTTTTGAATCGTAGCATTCATTAAGTTGGTTGTTTATTTCACCAGGGTGAGCTACCTCTTCGTCATGTTATATCTGAAATAGATGCAAAAACTAATGATCCTAAAAAGTATGAGGGCCCTATTGGTGAACAAGCGGCTGATACATTCATGCATGAAAAACCATTGGTTCAGTTTGTTCCTATTGATTCCGAGATAGAGTTATATGTAAAGCCCAACATTGTTGGCAATCTGAGTACGGACCAGCGTAAACTTTAAGAGTATTGCACTGGAATAGCTAAAGGTTCCATTTCTGTCAAGTATGCTAACAGGAAACCTGGTCCAGTCTGTCATGCACGCTGGTTAACTCTTGCTTTGAGAATTATGATGGTTTATACAAGAACCGAGATACCTACACATGATTTAAACTGCATAACAAAGTACATAATACAAGTTTACTGTCCTATGTGGTTTACCGTTAAAAGTTCAGCGCATTACAAAGATGCACCAAGGCTTCTCCATAAAACAATTCAATTAGTCAAGAAACAGGATAGCAGAATTCAAATTATTGTATTGAAAAATCTTCAGGGTAACTCCTACTGCTGCTGTCAAGAAAACTTTCTTTATGCTATGCTGCTAGACGATGAAAAAGTTGTAAGAGACCGTGCTCTTAATCAAATCTTGAAGATTAGATTATCCAAGGAAACAAATCCAGATTTCAAACCTAAAATCAAAGCTAAGACAGTTATGACCTTGAACTTCGATGCTGATGTTTGGACCGACTTAATTGAGGTTTCTTCAATACAAATTGAACCTCCTACGTCAACTTTTGTATTTTCAAATGAATTACTACAAGCTATTCAAACCGGCAATAAACTTTCTCTAACTGATTTGCCAAGCAATTCTCAGTCGGAGGAAAGAGCTGTAAAATTCGCATCTGAAGCTTCTGAAAAGGTTTATGGGCGGGTAAAGAGACATAACTTCATTCTGGCTAAAAACCGAAGCAGAGCCGAAAACAAGAGAAACGTGAAAAAGTCAAAATATCGTGTAATTATCTCAGAGTAATTTTTTAAACTTGTTTTTACAACAATTTTACAAACTTATTACAAATGTAATATATTGTATTTAATGTATATAAATGTGAGTTTAATGTTCTCTTTAATGAAAAGGCATTCCTAAAATGTATCGTAAGCTTGGTGTTACTTTTATTGTTAATGGTCTATAAAAACGTTGAAGCAAGGGTGTTATATATATAAGTACCTATGTAAACTCAAAAGACCTAACCAGAGCTAGCGCAAACAGATAGTAAATAAGGGTGTGGGGTAGTGACTTTAGCTAACTTAAAAACAAAACAAAAATAGGTACTTGATCTCTGTCATTGCCGAATAATATTATAATTAAAAACTCACTAGCTTTAATAAGTTCATTGTTCGGGGAGGAGTGTCATACACCCATTTTTTAGACTCTAGCCCCAATAATTTTTCAACATCGATAGTTTTAAAGAAACTTTAGTTTCAATCGACTTGAAAACTTGTAAATCGGTTCATAAAAAACGATATTATATATCATAAATATCTGCGACGGAAACTTTTTACAAACCCTGCCTCGTTTTCACATGGCGTTAGCCAATGAGATTTCATAAAACATTGTGAAAACGAGGCGTGACATGTAAAAAGTTTCCGTCGCAGATATTTTTGAAAAATAAGGTTTTTTAAAATATTAAGGTTTTTTAAAATATTAAATTCTTTTAAATATTTGAAAAAAACACACCAATAGGTAAAAACTTTAAAATGATTTTCCAAAATGATTATAGCTCCAAATTGTATAATTTTTTCAGATTTATGTTTATATTTATGGCTTACATAAATCCCAAAGTGAGCCAATATGATTTGGAAAAAAAAGTATGTTTAGACAGTGGCTTATTGTGTAATTAAGAGAAATGACATCATAAATAAGTGGCAATATAGTTTGTATAAAAAATTAATAATATATTCAATTAATATTTATCAATAGGAATATGTAAAAACATTTTTAAAAGTTGAATTTTTGGTTGCTCTTTCTTCACCTTATTTTTCTATGATCATATGATCGTTTGGCTTCTTGTTTGGTCTTATCGACTTTAATACTTCAATTTAACCTTCATTAAAAGTCACTCTTTCCAGCGTTAACAACTTTCTCTATATTTTGCATTCTAAATACTTTTGGTGCTCGTTGCTAAAACAATAAATTATGAAAATCATACTTTATTGTCATACTTTATTGCTTAGAATAAATTTTAACAATTAATGTTAAAATTGAATAGCTTATTTCAATTATAAGTTTATTACAACTACAGTTTTGCATTTATAAAAAAAAATATATCAGCATTTTAAAAATTTGGTTTGTAAGAAACAGGAATAAGCTAAAAAGTCTGATGAACGCTTAAAAAGGCTTAATAAACTTAAAAATCTGATGAATTATACTTATACATACCTATTTATACTACGATACATGCTTGCTCATATCCTAAATACAGACCTACTCATACCATGATACACACCTATTCATAATATAATGCATACCTATTCATGCAATTGTACATACCTATTCATAACATAACAAAAGCCTATTTAAATCATGATACATAACTGTTCATACCATGATGCACACCTGTTCATATTATGATACATACCTAGTCATACCCAGATACATACCTATTCGTACCATATTACATACCTATTTATACCATAATACATTTATATTCATACCATATAACATACCTGTTCATACGATGATACACATCTAAATTGGTTTAAAAGCAAGAGATCCAGGGTTCAAAGCGAGCACTGGGCATATTTCACGTCATTCGTAAGGAAAGAAGCGTGAACTTCCTAGTTAAATGCTCTTCAGAGGTGTTCTGTAACAAAATCTTTATATCTTAATTATAATTTAACATTATCAATAACGACAGGCTTGTAATATGTTTTAAAAAATGAAAAAAGAAACACCATGCTATGCAAATTTTTATGTAAACACTTCAAGAATTAAGTAGAGAACAAAAAACGAAAACGTTCAGAACTTTATAGAACGGAACAATTGATGTGGGTTATTCCTGAATCCTAGCCCAGCCCAAAAGCTTAAAAACCAATAAAAGTTCTGAACGTTTTCGTATATCAAAGTGATGTCAATATTTACGGCTTAAATTTTTTTTAAATAAACAAAGTTTGTCATAAAACAATAGCTATTGTAGTTCATTCATAGGCGCAGCAGTTGTATATACGTTGATATATTTATCTTCTCATAGGCGCAACAATTGTATATACGTTGACATATTTATCTAGTCATAGGCGCGGCTGAGTGTTCACTCAAGATTTTTTTTCCATCAAATTGAGTTTTTATATATATGAAAGGCTAAATTCTTATAAAAAAAATTATAAAGTTTTATTTGCATTCTTTGGATAAAGGTTTTTCATCACATCATATTATGGAGCAAACATTTTTTGCATTTGTCGTGGATTTGGAATGGAACTCTATATAGACATTTTGAGAAGTTAATTGGACTTTTGTTCATCGGTTACATTAGTTATCAACATCAATTTTTTTTACAAGAATTTAGCTTTTTATATATATAAAAACTCAATTTGATGAAAAAAGTCCTTTGGCAGTCTTTGGCGCCTGCCACTAATGATAAATCCACTAACCCAGTGGGCACGGTACGTTTCTAAAACGTTTTTTAGACGTTTTTATAAGGTTTAAACCTAATAAAAACGTCCAAAGAACGTTTTAAAAATGTACTGTGCCCACTGGGAAGTAACCGATCAGCAAAACTACAGCGGACCGCTAAAACTGTCTATATAGGTTCAATGATATTAGAATGTATCTTTGTTACTCACTACAATAATTATTTTTTTCTTGTTTTAATTATTTTTAACTTTAATAAGTCCTTTGAGTACGTTGACTAAGTTTTTATCATGTTTATAACGGAATAGCAACCACAATGCTTTTACAACAAATCTTTTTTGTTCCATGGCTTTTGTTTAGTATATTATCTTTTACAAATTTTCTTAACTTTTATATTATTTTAATCTGACGAATATGCTGATCAACCTAATTAACTTATAAAACAATTTCAGAACTATATTTTTGCGATAGAAACTGTATGTTTTTGATCGTTATCCTGCTGATATATTTATAGCAACGGCGTGTTAACTTTAGCATACTGGAGCATTTCTTTTTTTAAGTATATTTACATTAATATCAGCCATCATAAAATTTGTTATTAAACCATTCAATTCATTTTGATATCTCTTGATATGACTTTCCACTGATTTTAAGTCGCTGAATTATAATAAGATCAGCCGAACTGCAGTTATGATATTCAGCAGCTTATAATCTTCAGTTAAAACTGTTGTATGGATTTTTGATTACTGTTGTATGGATTTTTGATAACGTTGTTATAAGCACCTTAGGCGAAAATTGAGTTTTTTTCAAAAGTAATTAGGCTGGGTTCAAAATATGCGCGAATAAACAATTTTTAGGGATCCATTTAAATATTTGGGCACCCAAAATTTTTTTCTAAAAAACACAGAGGTTTTAAAAAAGTAGCAAAAGTGCTCTTATTACCCAGATCACTTGGTAAAATGAACACTTTAATTTAGCTCAAAAAAATAACATTAGTTATTTTTTTGAGCTAAATTAAAGTGTTCATTAGGAAAAAAATACCAACCTGACAATTAGAACTAATTTGTGGAATATAATGATTCGTTATTAACAAAACTTATCATTAAAAGATCTAACTTTATGCCAACTTTTTGTTGAAACAATACTACTATGTTTTACGAAACAATCAAAAAAAAAAGTTTGTTATTTTTTCATTTTTATTAACTCAAAACATTAAACGATTAAATTGCAAATTTTTTTGAATTTAAATTACAGAAAGATATTTAGCATTGTTAAAATATTAAAATTTTTTACTATGTTTTGTTTTTATTCAAAAAGCAATTAAAATCAATACATTTTAAGGACTTTAAACTAGGTTTTTCAATGAAAAACACTGGATAATTTGAGCATGCCCATATTACACAAAAATGGTATCTTCGAATAAAGTCAAAACCAAATGTTTCTATGCATTATTTTTCAAACAAAAATTGAACGAATTTCAAGCTAGTATATTTTTCTTTATGAAAAATTAAATTCTATTATTTCAGCATCATAATTTCGCGCCACAGATTTATTCGTGCGTGATGATAATATTTTAACAAAACAAAAAATTGAAAAGCGTTTTAATGAGGCGAGAGCCGCTAATTACTGCATATAAATTTACACTAATTATACTGATTCCTGTTATCACTACAAAAAGTCGATTAAAAAAAATACAAAGCAACTTTAACTTTACTGCTAACATTTTAGAAATTATTTAGCATGCTCATATTACATAAGTGCTCATATTACTTTAATCTACCGAACATTAATATCATATTAATGAGTATTATTATTACTTATAGGTTTCCAATTAAATCAATATAATTTAAAAATAAAAATGATATCTGCAACTTCAACAAAGTTTTTTTTACTTTAATTGTGAATAGTTAACTACAATATCTTTAATACTTATTATTCGGCTGAAAACGATGAAATACAGAACCCTTTAATTGTTAACTACTGTAAAACAGATTAATCGGGATTTTGTCTCTAGTTGTAGTTGGCGTGGGTTTCTTTTAAAAGGGGCCCTTTCGAATTCTAACAAACCGAGAGAGAGATCAAATCCCCGAATGCACAAACAAAATCTTCCAACATGGAAATAAACGACTTTAAAAACAGGTTCCATTATTAACTTTATAAACAAAATATAAACATAATTTATTTTTATTAGTTTTAATTTTTAATTTTTAAGGCCGGATTACACAGTAAGTTTTATAAAATGATGTTTCTTTGACAATAACAAGTAAAAGTCAATAGACGAAAGGGTGGAGGAGTTAAAAAGTTCAGCATGGGTAGGAAAGTTCCTAAAAAATTAATAAACGTCTTCTCCCGTGTATTAAGCATCTGCAAATACTGAAATACCTAAATTTGCTTGAAGATAATTTTACCAAGTTTTACCTCTACCAAGTATTGTTTTAAAAAAATTATGTTATAACAGCTGCAATCGGAAAATTGCAGCTGTTATAAAAAAGTTTTAGTTGAACAAGAACTTAGTAAAGACAAATGAATATCAAAAACCATTTGACGTAACCACGAGTCATTGTGGTCTTACGTGAAATGGGTAAAGGGTGATTATCATTACAAATAATTGTATAGTAATAAATATAAAACTATCCGTGACTAAAAACGTAACAACAAAACTTTACATAAACTGTTGAATGTTTATCAAAATTTAGTTGAGCAAAACATGTAAAAGGGCTGCAGATGAATTAATCCCTACTGTTGAAACATCAAGAGACTGTATTCGTAGCTTTGATGGCTCATGGCAAAAACGTTGCCATTTTAGTCAAAAGTGACATGTGTATTGATTTCAAAATAGAACCAAAAAACGAGTTAACACACGTTTAAGAAATTTAAGAAAAAGTGGCAAAGAAGTGATGCGTATGATGACGCTAAAAAATTTGAAGTGTTTAGTGACAAGATCGCGAACGGTTTTAGGATCAATAGCTGCTAGTAGACATAAAATTTCAGATGAGTTTGTGGTTATTCCTAAAATAACTATTAACTCGTGGTATTTTGGCATCAGGAATGTTTCTTGCAGCCTCGGATGCAGAGTTATTGTATTTAAGAACTTCATTTCATGTTTATTTTTTAAATGATAACAAACTAATTGCTAAAAATAAATCAATACATCAAGCTATAATCAAAAATCAAATCAATATTCAAATAATATTCAATAAATTAAAAATCAATATATCAAAATAATAATCAAAAAATAAATCAAATAAATCAACTAGTAATCTAGATTATCATGATTCCTTGAAAACAAAGTTAAAAAATCTGACCTGAATTTAAAGAATTATTCAGAATTTTTCTAACAGGCTGAAAATTAAAATAAATACTCATCAACTAAAAAAGTAGCAGACCTCAAAATTTTTATGTTTGTTTTATAAAATCCGCTTTTAAAATTTTTAGTTTTCATTATATTTTAAAGGTTCTCGATGATAAGACTCCTTTAGTCTTTTGCGAGTTTTTCTTCAACTACATAGTTTTACTAAATTTATATTACGTATGTATAATTTCTTTTAATGACAACCACGAGCAAGTCCCTAGTAGCCTTGTTGTGCGACGGACTTGCATATATTTTTTAAATACATGGGTTAAAAGCCAGCCTTTTATTTTATAAACCACGAACTTTTAAACTCATTATTTCCATTGTCTAGCAAGCACACGCTAACAGTATTTTAATTTATATTAAAATAATGCTAGCGTAATATTGTTTTAAATATAATTTTTACTAAGTTTGCACAAGAACTCTGTAATTCTTCAGAAAATTCGAAATAGACCCTCAGATCTTTTAGTAGTGCTTACATCTTTAAATTTATCCATATTTATTATTTTGTACAACTAAAACTTTTATAACCCAAAGTTATATCAACTAGTCATTTTTTTAAATTCAGAAATTTTAACGATCTTTTTTTCGAGTAACCACCGAGGGATTCTTTTAAAAATTAAAAATATATAACTATTTTTATTTTAAAATTTAAAAGTAACGAGTAACGATTTAAAAGCTTTTGTTTACATATTCCGTTGGTTATTTTAAAATTAAAAGCGTTACTTTAGGAGTAACAAAATTTATCTAAAAAAGTCACAATATAAAAAAACCTTTTGGATTGTCCGTTAAAAAATGATAATAAAGATCCTAATTTTAATATATATGTATATCTATATATATCTATATATCTATATATATCTATATATATCTATATATATCTATATATCTATATATATCTATATATCTATATATCTATATATCTATATATCTATATATATATATATATATATATATATATATATATATATATATATATATATATATATATATATATATATATATATATATATGTATATATATATATATATATATATATATATATATATATATATATATATATATATATATATATATATATATATATAAATAAATATATATATATCTATATATCTATATATCTATATATATATATATATATATATATATATATATATATATATAAATATATATATACAAAAAAAAAATATATATATATATATATAATATATATATATATATATATATATATATATATATATATATATATAACATACTAATCGGAAAATCAAGTTAAGTAAAATACAATTAAATATTGTAGTAAAATGTTTTATTGTATGTACAATAATCAGTGTCATATGACTAAGGATGGCAGTTCCATTCTTCTTGGATGTAGTTTGATTAATAGTTTTGTGATTTATGTTTTTTCTAATCCTTCGACCTTATCACGATGCACATGCACTAATGTAAGTGCTCCTAAGCGCTCATCCTTCATGGATGCTCTTACATAATTTGTCAATCTACGAAGCGCAGATGTACATCGCTCACATTCACAAGAGTTTACTGGAAGTGTACATCCAATGCATAAAAGTGTATATATATTTGGAAGAGCTTGCTTGTTGCATTTCAATAATGAAGCTTGTAAATTTTTTGGTTTTTCGGATCTTCCATCTTGTCACAAAGGTTCTTCCAGCAAATAATTTCTTCATCAAGCAAATCTGATAGAGATTTTGCTATAGATTTCGACAACACCTTTAAGACTTTCGATTATGTCACATATTGACGCTTAAGATACATTTTCACACACAACATGCAACAGTTTTGTTGCTTGACAAGATTGTTCACTAAACATTAATTGGAGGTTGATATAATGTAATCTAAAGGTCGATATAATGTAATATAATGTAAAGGAATAAGAATGTTACGCTTGCAAACTTCATGTGGAGTATAACCTGGAGTATTCTGACGATAATTTTGCCGTTGAACTGCTCTTGATGTTACCACGTCGATGCCCAAATATTCTGCTATTCTTAATGCATGTGTGAAGATGGAATCCAATAGTTGTTCAAGCTGAGCATCACGTCTATGATCATCACAACTTCTTGTACTTCTTTGTATGCGCCAATCACATCTTGTGTTCGACCTTGTAAAGAAATAGCTGTGGCTCAGGTATGATGTCAATCGTATAATTACTAGCAGTGTATAAACGAATTCAAAGTGTTGCAGGCATTTTTTGTAAAACAATGCATTTTGTCGATCTTCCGGTGTCCAGCTTGACCAATTTTTATCTTTACCGGTGTATACGTTCATATGCAAATAATCGGCAATAACCTCACACAGAATAACAATGTAGCATAGCGCATCTTAAAAATAATGATAGCCATCAATATTCTCTATCCATCTTGTAATACAAGTATTTAGGAGACTCTTTCTGTGCGCAGCTTCAGCTTCTTTTTTTATTATTTCAATAAGTTATTGTTCTCTCTTTGGTGAATTGTTGATCCATAATGTTATAGCCTTTAATTTGTAAAGCTCGTTATATATTTGCGGAATAGCGCAACTGTGGGATATAACAAGATTTAAAAGGTGACCTTGACAATGTTTTTAGAATGCTAAGCTATTGTCTGTCAAAATAGCCCTTGCCAAACCATGCCGCATGTTGCTTGCTCCATCATACCCTTGGCCACGAAGATTTTCAATTTCTAATCCATGGTCTAAAAGCCATTTTTTGTCAAATGATATAAAGCAAAACCTGTAATTCTGTCAGCTGGAATAACATCAAGAACTTCTTCTCGAATAATATTTTTAAAGCCAACAAACCGAACTGAAATTATCAACTTTCTTTGTTGTGTAAAGATACTTCATCTATCAAAAGAGTATAAAATTTGGCCTTTTTTATTTCTAAGAGAAGATCAGCTTGAATCATATGATAACCAACAATGCCAATAAGTTCATTTTGGATTATTCCAGCGATATATGTAGCATTCTTTAGTGAATTTTGGTGAATTCTTTAGTGAATTGAGATGTTGAAGTAATTCTGAAATACGCTTTGCAAGAAGCTGAAGCAGTGCAATAAAGTTTCCTTGGTTGACACTTGTATTAGTATCAGATATCTTTTTGCTGGATCCACGGAATACCAGACCTTGCTTTCCTAAAAAAAGAACTGCTTCAATAATGCAATCTTCAAGAATGTGTTTGCTAAAACGAATTCTTTCTTGAAATGTTGTATCAAGTTTTATGTGTATTTGTGTATTGGGGTTGTTGTACATTCTCTTTGCATGATCCAAATACTCCAAAGCATGTGAATGATATTTGTTTGAAACATGTTTTTTAAGATGTTTTGCTAAATTTTTCCAGTCAACAGCTGGGTTCAAAACAAATCGTCCTTTATTTTCTTTACTACCAGTTTGTAAAAAAAAAAACACAAGCACCACGGTATAAACCATTATTTTCCTTACTGTACCTTAAGTATGGATATTTATCAAGCAGTTTAATAAGGAAACGTCAATTTTCAAAGAGTTGTTGACACAGGTTGGTGATGGTTATCATACAAATTAAGTTTTTCTGCATTGGATAAGAATGGCAGTTCCAATGTCTAACAATCCAATATCATAATAAAGATGAGCTAAAGTATCAGATTGTTGCGCTTCATTATCACCATTGCCAGATTGTTGTGCTACATTACCATTGCTGCCAGATTGTTGTGCTGCATTATCGTCATTTTCAGATTGTTGAGTTGTATAACCATTGCTTCCAGATTTTTGTGCTGTATTACCATCAATTTCCAATTGTTGAGCTGTAACATCATCAATTGTTGAGCTGTAACATCATCAATTGTTGAGCTGTAACATCATCAATTGTTGAGCTGTAACATCATCAATTGTTGAGCTGTAACATCATCAAATGTTGAGCTGTAATCTAACATCATCAATTCGAGATGTTTGTGCAGCATTACCATCACTGCCACCTGTTTGAGGAATGTCAAAAGTGTTTGGAGTAGATATTTTCCAAAAAAATTTGTAATTTTTGTAATTGATTTGCCAGCTTCCTTTATAACCTTATGCTCTTTGGCATGCTTGAATTCTGAACCTGATTTTTTCTTTTAGTTGATTTTGATATTTCTAAAAATATATATATAACTATATATATATAACTATATATATATATAACTACCAATTCTTGTATTAAATATTTTTGTTTTTTTGTTTTTGTTCGAATTTGCATTTTATTCAGTACTTGACCAATTAAATTACATAAATATACAACTTTAAAATAAATAATAAATTAAAAATAGTTAGACAAAATATATTTAAAAAATTATGTACTTATCAATATACTTCTTAGTTTACAGTAGTACTCAAACTACAGTATTATTTTTTACAATTTTTTATTATTACTAGGCGTGTTACCATGTATGTATATATGTATATATATATATATATATATATATATATATATATATATATATATATATATATATATATATATATATATATATATATATATATATATATATGTATATATATATATATATATATATATATATATATATATATATATATATATATATATATGTATATGTATATATATATATATGCATATATATATATATGCATATATATATATATGCATATATATATATATATATATCAGGGCCGTAGGGAGGGTGGAAGCACGTGCTCCCCGTGTTTTAAACCGCAACATTTTAGGGGCGCAAATAGGAAAAATGCGACCTGGTAAACATGATGATAAATGGTTATCTTCAGATGCCAAGAATAAAAAAATCAGACGTCATAAACTGGAGCGTTGTTATAAAAAAACGGGAAACTTATCAGATAAAAAACTATATCGAATTGCATGCCGCGAGTCATCAGCAGCAATTTATAAATCCAGATGTAATCACTATAAGGCAAAACTAAATTCAGCATATGGTAATCAGAAAGAAACATGGAATATTGCCAAGAAGTTACTACATTCAAATAGTTAAAAAACTAAAAACACAACACCAGAAGCAAAATGCAATATAATAAGTCAATATTTCATAAACAAACTTGAAAGTATAAAAAATACTATCCTGGAAAGGCTTGCAAAAAACCCAAAATCCAAATTCATCTCAGAGTTACATCTCCCGGTAAATATTTTAGCAACATTTGGTACAGTCACACTTACAGATGTGTCAAAAATAATCAAAGCTCTCAAACCTAATACATCACCACTTGATATTATTCCAACATACATCCTTAAATCTTGTTCAGAACTTTTCAGTCCAATTATAGCTCACCTTGTTAACCTCTCATTCAAATCTGGAATTTTCCCAGCCTCCTATAAAGTTGCTCAAATAACACCAATTCCCAAAAAATCAGGACTAGCAGAATTTGACTTATCAAATCTACGCCCAATATCAAATCTCAATACAATTTCCAAAATTCTTGAAAAGCTTGCATTATCTCGTCTTCTTCCACACGTAACTTCATCTATTAACTTCAATCCTTTACAATCTGGTTTTACATCGAATCATTCAACCAAAACAGCACTATTAAAGATATGCAATGACATCCTGCTAAGCATTGATGATGCTTTGAACACTATTCTCCTATCTCTTGACATATCTTCAGCATTTGATACAATTGATCACAGCTTGCTGATTTCCCGCATTAAAGATGAATTTGGTGTCACAGATATTGCACTAAAATGGCTGACATCAAACTTGCACTCTCGAAAATCTTTTGTTTCTATTGGATCAACAAAATCTAGACTAATAGCATGTTCAACAGGAGTAACACAGGGTAGTGTATTAGGCCCATTTCTATTTTCCATGTTTGTTTCACCTATATATCGTATTATAGCTAAACTCGGTACCAATCATCATCAATATGCTGATGATACCCAACTTTATACTGTCATCAACCTAGGCATAGATAGCATTAATGAAATCAATGTGTGTACTGATGCAGTAACGAAGTGGTTTCTAGAAAATGGACTTCTGCTCAACCCAAATAAAACAGAAGCTGTTTTATTTGGATCTAAAAAACAAATTACCAAGATAAAAATGATTCAAAAATTGTTATTTCTAGAAAACAACACTAACTACGATAAATTCAGTAAAAATCCTTGGCGTCACCCTAGATTCATCGCTCTCTATGGACAAGCACATAAACAACACTATTAAATCCTGCAATTACCATATTCGTACACTTCGCCACATTCGTCCATGTCTGACTAAAGAAGCTGCAAATACAATTGCATGTGGCATTGTTAACACTCAGCTTGACTATTGTAACAGTCTTTTATCTGGTATTTATCATAAAAATATTAAAAAACTCCAACGAATTCAAAATAGCTTATCTCGAATCGTTTTCCATTCTCCTATTCATTTAAATTCAGAAATATTGCTGAAATCTCTTCATTGGTTACCAATAAATCAAAGAATAATCTATAAGATATCAGTTATCACATATAAAATTTTATTATCTAAATCTCCTGCATATTTATTTGAACTCCTGGAAGTCCGAGCTTCAAAACAAAAAACTAGATCATTAGACAGTTGTCAACTTACACGTCGTCAACAAAAAACTTTTCTGGGCTCAAATTCTTTTTGTATGACTGCACCTCGAATTTGGAATGGTTTATCTATGAACACACGAAACTCAACCTCTTTAGAAACATTTAAAAAAAGATTAAAATATGAACTTTTTATAAACGCTTTTTCAAACTCATAGCCAACTTGTTTTAGTGCTTCTGAATTACTTCATCACTATTGTGATTGTTGTAAATAATGGCACTTTAATCTCTAATTATTATTATTATTATTATTATTATTATTATTATATATATATATATATATATATATATATATATATATAATTAAACTAGTTTTGACACTAAGGTTACCAGTTCGAACATGTTCAGAATCAAACATTCGAACTCTTGCCATTTTTGAAGAGGTTCAAGTTCGAGCATATATATACATATATATATATATATATATATATATATATATATATATATATATATATATATATATATATATATATATATATATATATATATATATATATATATATACAGGCTCGAACTTGAACCTCTTCAAAAATGGTAAAAGTTTGAATGTATGAGTCTGAACATGTTCGAACTGGTGGTCCTAGTGTCAAACCCAGTTTAATAACTATCATTTCACCATCATTAATAGTAATCTTTTGAAGCATTTTCATCTGTCCGGAACATTATGCCAGATTAAGTTGATATATTTTTAGCTGCTAATACAATTACATGCTTTAGCTCTTTACATCAGAAGTCGCAAATTAAAAAAAATAATTTTGGTTTAGTTAATGAACTTGGTATTTAGCAAGTGTACAGATTCTGATCATTCAGTCAACAAACTTTGAAAAAAAACTCTTCGATTATCAGACTTATATTAGATATATCAGCTTTAGATAAAGAATAATCTTACTTTTGAATCATACTTTGTGGGATTAGGCATAAAATTTAACCTCTATCTGAAATCGGAATTTTTATAATCAATTTATGCTCAAAATTGCAAGTTTTTTTCATAATCATGTTTACAGCCTGGCAATGGGAACGTATTGTTTAACCGCAAACCAATTTAATATGAAGTTTAGCATACTTGTTTGCATCAGACTTATTTAAAATCTCTATTAAAAAGAGGTTTACAGCTATTTGCGCTAAACTTTGCGAATAATTTTGCGTACTCAAAAGACGCAAAATAACTTTAAAAATAAATTATCAAAGTAAAAAATAGTACACTTATAAGCTTCGTTGCAAGTTAGGAATCAACTCAGTTTCACTTTTTTGATACAGAACGGACATTGAGTTACAAAAATTAATTCTAAAGTAGTATTGAACAATAAAATTACTAATCAAAATATGACATAACAACTAATAGCAAAAGTATAAAAAATAAATATAAGCAATAAGGGGTCGTCCCCAAATTACGTCACGCAATTTTTGACCGTTTTTTTACTTTCTCCTACCCCCATTTGTTACAACATCGTAACTCTTTAGTATCAAGTTCCGTATGAGCCGTTACAAAACCACAAACCCCACTAAAGCGTGACGTAATTTACGGACGATCCCATATAGAAACGATGCAAGAACAGAAATTGAACTATAGACCTCGATAAATTTTTTTTTGTTAGTTCACTTATCTAAGACTGAGAAAGCCACTACAAATAAGGAGGCTATTTAATTGTGGTTATAACCCTCTCTCAACTATAACTCCAAAACACGAATCTTGACAAACAAGGCCACTGCGCGGTCTTGTTTGTTAACGAGAAAGTTGAACGCGGTACTACCAGGGACGTGGTAGTACCGCAAACTCGGAACCTCTCGCTTATGAAGCAAGTGCTCTACAATTACACCACTACGATTGCAATTGTACAAATTCTAGATTAGGGTGGGAATAAGGACTGAAGATGGGTTCGGTATTAACGGATCCGGATCCAGACCTAACATGTATATGGGGTTTTTGTCGGGTATCATTTAACTCTACCGGATCCACACTACCACTACAGCTGTACAAACTCTAGATTAGGATGGGAACTAGGGCTGTTGATGGGTTTTCGCGTCCCGCGCCCCTGGGTATATCCGGTAGTAGTGATACTTTGTGTAACCATGAAAGATGGCTAAGAATTAATTGCTGTAATAGGCTTGAATTCGAGCTTACAAATGTAATTGAAAAAATATTTCAAGCCTTGCGATTTTTGTTTGAAAGTTTTTGTATAAACAACCGGAGCCGAGCCGTAAAATAAAACATCCGGCTTCACAAACCGGATGATTTATTTTACGGCTTATTTAATTATATTACGGCTCATTCATTACGGCACACAGTGAGTCAAAATCCATAAAAAACAGCAAAAAAAAAAACCATAAAAAAAGTATTGCGGGAAATTAATTAATTTAATTATAATGTTACTAAATACCACTAAAAGTCAATAATTAACTTTTTTTGTGAACAATTTTCAAGATTTCACCAATTTATACGCCTTTTTCCGAGACTTATTTATTTTATTTTATTTATCTGAAAATTCGTTCAAAAAAATCTAGCTTTTGTGTCACTCTTTTAAGATTGACATGGGTAAAAACAGTTCAAAATTTATTTTGAAGTCATATGTTTAAGATGTTTGGCAACTACTAACAACATTTTTGACAATAAATTTTGTTTTTAGTTTTTCATTACTGAGATCTCAAAAATGTGTCATAAATTGATTTTTTTAAATTATGAGTTTAGTTTAAAAACTAAACGATTCCACTAGATTCCATGGTAGTTTTAATATTTTCCCATTAATAGGTATATATGAAAACAGAAAAAATAAAAATCATTGGCCCAAACTTGCCCCAATTAAAATAAGACCTTTCAAATACTTCGGTTTTTTTGTGTGTTTTTTTTTTCGTTGTTAATTAAAACTTGCCGTATAAAGTAGCGAATATTAGTTCATTGCTTTCATTCATTACACAAATTATACATTTAGTTCCTATTAGTAAAAAAACTCATGCTCATGCAGATGGTGCTAATTATCAAACCTCAAAAACCAATATATGCAACGTTTGATGGCATAGTGCACGTTTTAAAATTAAAACTTGTGTATAAAATAACTTAAAATAGTTCATTGCTTACATTCAACATGAAAAGAATACATTTAGTTCCTATAATTCAAGAGTTAGGAATAATCATGATAACTTACTCGAGGCTCTTCTACGTGAGTTTTGTAGACTAGAGGGTCTATACTATGAAAGTATTGAAAAACCTGAAATGATAAATCTAAAGAAAACTCTAATAATATTTAAATGTAAATTCCGATCAAAGTTGCGGAAGTATGCAAGAACCTTCTCTAGACTTTTAGAACACGAGCGAACTTGGTTGAACAAAGATATTACTGTTAACAAAAAAAATGTTGCATCAGGTTCAGGTAGAAAGTGCAAGAACTGGGAAGATTTAGGTGATAGAAGCAGAAGATCTAAGGTATTAATAAATAAATTAAATTCAACCCAGTTAAAAAAATAGTTTATAAGCTTAAATATTAAATATTATCTTGTTTAAGGTTTCCAAATTGGCTGAACATCCTGCTGAAGCATTGGCATTAGCTTCAATAAAAAAAGTCACTAGAGATCCTAGCAAAAAAGACTTCGTTGATCTTGTGAAAAGTGCTACAAACTCTGAAAAGGATAAAATCAAAAAGATAAGTTTTCCGATAAAAATGAAAACTGAAGATGCCTTGAGCTTAAAAATTCAGTGTGACCTTTCTGATGAGCAGTATCAAATTATTAGAAATTCATCGATAATACATAATGCAGATATTTATCCTTCACTTTATGAAATTAAGAATGAGAGACACAAATGTTATCCTGAGGGTTTAATTGTGACAGAAACATCTGCTTCTACAGGGTATGTTTAATCATACTCTGACAAGGATATTAACTTTTACGGAATGCCAAGACTCTATGAGAATGTTTGCTGATATTGGGGTTAGGTTTAAAGGTCTACTTCATTTTTAAGGTGGTTTGATGGTGCCTCCAGTCAAAGTGTCTATAAACAAAAATACACTGATACAAATATTGGTGAAGCCCAAGTTAATGAACAAAGTCTTTTCCAGACAGCTGTTGTTCCACTTAAATTAACCATCATGAACAAAAATGTATGGTTAAATAAAAAGCCCTCTAGTACACATTACTGTTTCATTGTCAGTCATTGTGCGCGTTAAAGTCTCTAACGCGTAAGTAGTACGAGCCTTAGGCACAAGAAACATTTAGATTAAAAAATGTGGCATTCTTTTATATGGTATTTTGGATCAAGGAATTCGATTTTTTTAAGGTTATATTTTACGCGCGTAAGACAGTTAAACGCGTATGCGCACGTCTTACGCGTAAAAATGATCTTTATTGGAAAGTTTAAATTTTAAGACCCAAAATACGATAATATTGATGTATCACATCATATATATGATGGTTATATAATTTTTGCCGTTTTTTCTCCTTTCTGACTCACTGTGCGGCACAAGCCATTTAAAACAACGGGAATTACAAACCTAAACCATTAAAAATCGAAGACATTGGAATGAAAACCTCAAGTCACAAATGAATTTTTTTTTCAGAAGAGCATATATATTAAACTGTTGATGTTTTTCAGAAGTAGTTTTTTTTGGCAGCCAATTTAAACGACATAATTTATAAATAGAAACATTTAACTAGTCATTACACGGACTTATAGGCAATCAAAAATTAACAATTTGCATTAAAGTGGAAACTTGAGGTTTTCATTCGAAGGCCTTCAATCATATACAGCAAAATGCAGTATATGATTGAAGTTAGGTTACAGACTCAAACGACAGGGGGCTTTTTAAAACTCGAACTTGACAATTAACCATACAATAAAAAAACAAAATATCGAGGTGAATTATTTATTTAGCTTGAGACTTTTTTTTGGCTTTAACAGCTTGACCAACACGAAATCCATTTGTAGCACGTCGTTGAACTCGTTTCATGTGTCTCATTCTGCCAGTGCCAGTAGTTCTTCGATGTTTGGCTTTCTCACCCCAATTAACTAAATATCAATATAAAACGGGTCAAAACAATCATCTCACAACAAATTATACCAGAATTTCATTAAAGAGAATATAAAAATATTTTGACAATTTAAAGATACTTGCTTTATTTGCCATTTCAACTTGTCAGGAATAATTTGGAATAATTTTTATAAAATATTTAAAAACAAAATATTTTTTTAAACTAAGAGCTCTAAAACCTGTCATGCAAACAAATGTTCAATTGAAACAAACGTTCAATAGAAACCTTCATAAGAGATATATGCTTTTAAAATGTTGAATTTTATGACTTTAAATTTTAAGTCACATGAATTACAATGATTTTTTTTATTGTATAAAAACCTCTTTTTACAATATTTGAAGCAACTTAATTTAGGTATTTTCATTAATTAGGTATGAATCGATTCAATCCACAACAACATGCAGAAATCGTGACTATTTTTATTAAAAAAATGTCAGTTCCGTTAACTCAACGAGAATATCGAAAAAGACATTGTAATCAATCAGCACCTGATAAGAAAACAATTTATGCTTTATCAAATTAATTTGAACAGTATGGAACAACTTTAGACTCTGCCATTCAGGAAGACCCAGTACCACCCGCTCTGAAGAAAATATCGCTCATGTTTGTGAAAGTGTTGCAGAGTCACTAAAAACATTAACAAGAAGACGTGCTCAACAATTAAACATTTCTCAGCGCTCTCTTCGACGAATTTTGAAAAAAGATTTAAACCTTTTCCCTTACAGAATCCAGTTAGTGCAAAAGCTATTGCCCAAAGACCATAATCAGTGTTCGAAGTACAGTAATGTCATTTTAAATCTTGCGAGAGAAATTGATAATTTTAGTGAAAAATGATAGTGACAAAGCACATTTTCATCTCAGTGGCCATGTCAATAAACAAAATTCTAAATTCTGGGGAAGTGAAAGCCCACAAATCTTTCGTGAAACATCATTGCATCCACAAAAAATAACAGTTTAGTGTGCTATTCATGTCAAAGATGACATTGGACTTTATTTTTTTGAAGACGAAAATGGACAAACAACAACTGTTACTGGAGATAATTATCGACAAATGATTTAAGACTTTTTTAATGCCACAAATGGAAGAACCAAATTTGGACAATATGTGGTTTTAACAGAATGGTGCCACACCACATACAGCCAAAGAAACAAGACAGATTTTGAAAGACCTTTTTCCAGATCAATTAATTTCTCATTATGGTGATTTGCATTAGCCTGCAAGACCACCTTATTTAACAGCTTCTGACTTCTTTTTATGGGGTTATTTATAAAAAAAAGGTGAACATGAATAAACCACAAACTCTTGATTAACTGAAAAACAATATTCGACAAGAAATAGAAAACATACCGATTGAATTACTTAAATAAGTAATGAATAATTCAATAAAAAGAGCTGATTTGTGTAGAACCGCTAAAGGCAAACATTTAGTTGATAATTATTAAAAAAAAGTCTTTCATTTATTTCAAAACTGTAAGCAAACTAAATAGGGGACTTAATTTTGCCTCACCCTGTATATTACAAAAATACGTACCTAAACTTGTATGTATAGAAAGTCAGATTTTGAGCACTGTACACATTATTTAATTTATTTTTACTAATGTTTATTTAAATCATTTAACTATTTAATTTGGTATTTTTAATACCATGATTTTAAATTACAGAGAAACTTTAATTCATTAACTTTTATAAAATAAGAAATTCAAAGTTTGTTGAATAACTTATAAGAATAAAATCTATCAAAAATTTAGCACTAAAACAATTTTTAAAACAGTAGGGTACCATGAATATTACTGAAGCTTAATAACTAAGCTTGTAAATTTTATGCTAAAAATAACCAACAAATAACTACTTTTACAACCTTAGTGAATGATATATTCTTACATTGTAAAAGCTATAAAAAATTCTAACAAGATTTGAGCGTAATTGACTTCAATAAGATATAAAAACACTTTAATAAACAATTTAAACTTGAAAGCCTATAGACTAATAAAGAGGAATTAATAAAAAGAATTAAATGTAAATATCTTGATGATATAAACTTCAATTGAAATATCTGTAACTCTTGATTTTCTATTACAATATTTAACAAATCTCAACATTCTATATTATTAAAAAAGCTTATTTATATATTTAATATTATATAAATTTATTTCTATTATTATTATATTAATTTATTGTGATAAATATATTTTAATTTTAAATGCAAAACCCAGTAAGGCATACACACATTTATTAGGCTTTAATTATTCCAAGATGTTTAGGTACACATTTTTTACATGGCCTTATTATATTGATAAAACAACTATGACAGTTATTTGAAACATACATGATGATCAACACCTTTTTATTATACAATATTTTGTCAGAATCAATAACTGCACATTTGACTGCTTTGGATAAGAGGTTCATTTCTTACCCAGAAAAGCCATGCTTAAAATCCCTTATTTGGACAATTTTACTTCCTTTCCTTTGATATCTTGTTGCTCCTATATTTTCTATGACTCTATTGCCTTATTCTTTTTGCAACATTAAGCCTCCTAGCGTATTTATTACGATGTACATACCAGGTTTAGCATCTATATTAAACAAGACGGCAGAGGTGTATTTGATTCATGAGGTTAGGGGAGGGTGGCATATCTAAGCTGATTTCAATTAAAAACGGCTAAAATAAATCATTATTTTATACATACGTGAATAAGTACACCTTTGATTGAATGACATCTATTTAAAATTAAAATAGATTCCATTAAAATAAACGAATATAATATTAATATAAAAAACTTACATAATATTAAATAAATGAATATATAAAACCTTTTTTTTTGAATATAAAATGTCGAGATTGCACATGCATTAAATGTTTTAATATAAAATCACGATTGTTTTAATTGTCAGGCTTTAAATGAACATGTTTGTTTTAAATGAATATTATTGTTACTTTAAATGGATGCCAGACTCAGTGCATGACTTTTGGTTGACAACAAATAGATAGCACTTAATGTCATAAATAATATTTAATATTATAGTATAATGAAAATATTTTAATTTATAATCAGCATAAGATCTGAAATTGGAATAATACATGTATAATTAACACATCTGTAATCACAAACAATTCACTTTTTTGAAAAAATAAGTGAATTGCTTCAGTCACATCAAGACTTAAAGTAATTGTTAAAGTAACTAACTTCATTATTAACATTATAGTCTACATAACAGATAGAAATAGACAGTTTAAACTTTGATGGTTTCTGCGTTCTTACGTATTTTTAAATTTATAACTATTAATGACCAAAATAAAATAGGTATTATAATCTTAAACAAAAAGTGAATCTAATTAACTGTTTATTTCTTTGATTTATATCATTGTTGTTAAATATGAATAAATTATTTAAGAGAACTATATTTTCAGGTTTAAATAAGTTAAAAAAAACACTTTTGTAAAATTATAAATCTTGCTTAATTCCGACTTAGTATAAGTTTAATATGTCCATGTTATGACAGAAACAAGTAGTTCGATAACTTTAACAAAAAAAATAAGGAATAAAAACAAAATCAACACAATACCAGTTTAATACTTACAAGATCTTATTTTAGCTGCTGGGTAGCCACATGAAGAGCATGTCTTCTTTTGGATGTGAAATCCTCTTTTACCACATCTTACACATAAAGTGTGTGTCTTGTTATGCCTCTTTCCGAAACTGGACGTTCCTTTCGTCTACAAACAAACCAATTTAAAACGGAATCGTAGTCATCACTGATATAAGTATTACAATTACTATGTTAAGCCAAATATCTGACTTTGATTTCATTCTCTCAACATCAACAAACACATACAACATAAAAAAGACCTCCAACAAAACTTAATTAGAAACCAGAGAGTTTTATTCGTGTAAATAGATTTAACTAGAGGATATATTATTAAGAAGATAATTGGAGATAAATAATATTAACGTACCATCTCGTCGCTTGACAAGCTGGAACGGTAAAGGTCGCCTTGATGGTTCGGCTTTGTTTTGAAATGAGAATTTAAGGAAAAGCGTTCTGCATAATTACACCAAAATAATTTACCGTTACCGAAAACAAAAAATTATAGAGAGATTCGGTTATCAAAAATTTAGTTTGACTAATGTCTCGTTTTTTAAACCTTATTTCCAATTATTTACACTTATCAATTATTATAAATATTGACAAGCTTTTTTGGTTAATGCGCACTTGTTAACGGATTTTAATTCACTATGTTTGATTCATGCATGGCCTATTATCGAAGCCACAACAAGCCGACATTAATCTAAGTATTGCTTCTTCTTTTATTTATTTATTATTTTATTTTTATTTTTATATTTTTTTATATTTTAGGTATATCTTATAAAGATACATTTATTATTGTGAAAAAATATAGAAAATATAAATACAAAATTTTTTTCGTATCAGTAAAATGTTAATTTAATTAAATTTAGAAATAATTTTTTTTGTAATTAGCTACGTAATTACTATTGTTATTATTATTTTATTTTTTTATACTACTTTTATTATTATTTTATTTTTTTAATGATATTTACTTTTTTTATTTTTATTTTTATTTTTTTTTACTTTTAATTTATTGCAGAATATGAAGTTTCGCTTGCCGTTTAAACAACGATATACCATTTAAGTCTTTTAATTTTTCAAGTTGTTCCATGTTTTGGGGTCTTGTGACATAAATGAAAATTCAGTACACCAGGTTTTAATTTTTTTTAAATAATTTTTATGGAGACTATTTGATCGCAAATTATAATTTTGAGAAAATTATGGCGAAAAAATGCCTACAAAAAAATTTCACTCATTGCATTCTACCTGATATAGTCGACAAACAAGTTGATCCATTGCTTGATATTCATATCACTCCAGCTTCTGTATCTATAGTGATTTTCTGCCTAGACTCTTTTATAGCTTGTGGTCCGGCAGCATACTTGTTATAGTCTTGCAGAAGTGTTCTCCGGAGCTTTTGTCTATACTTTCAAAACTATTTAACAAGTGCTTATAGGAGTCTCGTTTCCCGGCATGCAGGAAAGCGGCGTTTGTTATCTTTATTTCAAAAAATTCTGGAGAACAATCTGACTCGTTTAACCACCTTCCAATTAGTCTTCTTCCAATCATAAGCAAGGTTTTTGAATCTTTAATTAACAAACACTTAATCTCTCAAATTGATCTAATAACTTACTGTCTCGTTCCACAGCTGATTTGCTAATAGTAATAACCGATAGATTTTATTGTTCATTAGATAGAGGTGGAGAGGTTAAGGCTATTGCTCTTTACATTTCTGAATCTTTTGATAAAGTATGTCAGGCTGGTTTTCTCCAAAAACTTTCTTCTTACGGTGTATCTCGTAACATCTTTAAGATTATTGAATCCTTTCTTACCAATCGTAGTAAAAAATTTGTCCTCAATTGACAGCACTCATCTTCGTATCCTGTAACTTCAGGTTTCCTCAAGATTTTAATTTTAGCCCTTTACTCTTTTTATTTTACATTAACGATCTTCCAGATATTCTCACTTCTAAGGTGACATTGTTTGCTGATGATACTATTATTTATTCTTGCCTTGATAAATAGGAAACATTCTCTGATTGCCTGGAGGTGGCTTTTAAGCTTGAAAAGAATCTCTTTCAATTTTTTTCAGCTAATTGTTACCGCAATAATCTAGATCTTCCTATATTTATGAACGGTAATGTACTCGATGAGTCATCTACCCCTCATTTTCTTGGATTAACTCTTACTTCTGATCTTTCTTGGAAACCATATATCAAACCGATTGCAAAATAAGCATTTACTAAGATTGCATTTCTTTATCGAGCTCGCCACTTTCTTAATATAGATTCTATTCTTTATCTCAATAAATCTCTAATGATACCCTTTCTCTTTTAGACACGGTGCAAAAACGCATTGTAAACATAGTTTGAACTGCTTTTGCAGCCAACGTCCAACCGTTATTACATCGTCGTAATGTTACTTTTCTTTCTCTTTTCTACAAATAGTATAACGGGTACTGCTCTAAAGAGCTAGCGTCTTTTTTGTCATCTACTAAAATTCATTCTTGTGTTGCTCATCATTTAATTAAGTCTCATCCTTTTTCTGTGACTATTCCTAAGTGCTCCAAAAACTCTTATTTGTCTAGTTCTTTTTCCTCGAACATTTTAAGGAACATCAGTTCCTTAAAATTCGCTTCCTTTTATCTTGCTTTCCTGATTAATATAATTTGCAATCTTTTAAGTTGTCTGTTAATCGTTATCTTGCTCTATAAACCTCATCTTTTTACTCCCAGTAACTTCCAACTTTAATAGTGGTTGCTTGCAGCCTTGTTGGAAGCAAAGGCGTTAAAAAAAAAAATTCTGTAGCATATTATTTTTATATTTGAACGTAAAAATGAGAATCTGATATAAATTAAGTTTTTCCAAGTTTAAAACTTTCTTATTTGTCATTGCCTGAGAAAGATTGTCCATTCTACTTAGATAATAAATTGCTTTACAACCATGGTTTTGCAAGCCTTTTAGCTTGATTAATTTTGGTTTTGTGTGTATTTGCCCACACTATATTAGCATATGTGAGATGACAATGAATTAGACTAAAGTAAAGTTTTTATCTTGAACAGAAATTAAGAAATCGGATTTGTATAAAATACCGATTGCAGATTATATTTTTGATTTAATGTGCCCAATATGATTTTTCCATAATAAATTCTCATCAATTTGAATACCAAGAAACTTTGCATATTTTTATTGTTATGTTGTTAATGAGCAACTCTGGAATTTTTAACGGTAGAGACATTGATTGACCTGTTTTACAAAATAAAATGTAGTTAGTTTTGTCACAGTTTAAGGTAAGCTTGTTTGCTCTAAACCATAAATTAAAGTTTTCCAGTTCCGAACATAGATTTTAAGTTACTATGATTATAAAACAAAGTTGTGTTATCAGCATACATTATTGAAGATACTGCTCACCGTTAAATAAAGTGTCCGTGGATACCAGCCGTTTTATTGACCAGCGTTAATCCATTGCATTGCTATAGCTTATTTTTATTTTACTTTGTTTGTTTGTTTTTTTATTTGTTGTTGTTGTTGTTGTTGTTGTTGTTGTTGTTGTTTTTATTAATAATTGTTATTCTTTCAATGACCAATACTTAAACAAATGCAAGATTTTAACTTAAGGGGAAGACATAATAAAAAGCCGAAACACAAGAACAAAATAAGACAATGTTTTTCTAAAAAAAAACATAAAATAAAACAAATAAGAACCCTGACTGTTTTAACATATGAAAATACGGTCATTTTACCAATACGCGCTATATATTAAAAAATGCTTTATATTCCAATAAAGGTTTTTAAAAATATCTTGTATCGTACATAGTATTGTTCATACACAATACCTAACAAGTTTAAGATCAGCAAAAGTTAAAACTCAACTATCATTTCTTTTTGGTTCGTGTGATGACGTTTAATACCTCTCAATTTCCAATTTATTTCGTCTGCCAAACTGCATCTGCTTGATTTAAAATAAGCCATTTTAATCATTCATTACTTAGTTTATAATAAAAAATGCATTTTTTACACTTAAAAAATAGAATTAAAATAGAATAATTAAAACTTACATTTAAAAATAAAAGTAGCTCAATAACAATAATAGATGAAGTTTACATTTTTGCTACTAATTAATTAGTTACTAATTAAGGTAGTTTTCAAAAATTGTTTTCAATAGTTTAATAGATTTTTATCTCCATTAAAAGCTGCATGCTTGATGCAATATTACACTATTGAAAACTTACTTGAGGTAATTGAAAACATACTTGAGGTAATTGAAAGGATTGAGGTTATTGAAAACATGCTTGAGGTACACTGTAAAACTTTACCGTGAAATTCACGGTACTATACCATGATTAACACGGTATTTCACCGTGTACGCATTTTGCGGTACAATACCGTAATTATTACGGTATTTCGGCCGCGAACACGACTCTTAAGTACTTCACGGTATACTACCGTAAAATTTAAAGACAAATTAAGTAAATTGGGTTGCCATGTTTTTTTTTTTATATTTAGTCTTAGCATTGATTTTTGAATAATTTCTATTTGAAATATTTGTATATGTCTAAATAATTCATCCTATAGTTTACAAAATAATATTATTTGTTTCAATGTCATTTCTTATTGCACTTGATTTTATGATATAACTTATATGATATCTACGTGTTTGACATCAAATATAAGATTAAAGATTGAGAATATAAAACGTGTTTGATATCAAACACGTTGATATCAAACACCTGAAGATATCATTAACTTCAGCTATATCTTACTAAGACATAGCTGAAGTCCATGGCATCTTTAGGCTGAAGACTTCAGCCTGAAGATCACAGCTAGGTTATCTAGTTGTGTTTTATATCATACCTTTTATCCTTTTAATCCTATAAATATTATAAATCCTAATAATTATTATATTATATGTATATATATTTTGTATATATAATTATGTGTATATATATATATATATATATATATATATATATATATATATATATATATATATATATATATATATATATATCTATATATATATCTATATATATATCTATATATATATCTATATATATATATTTATATCTATATATATATATATATATATATATATATATATATATATATATATATATATATATATATATATATATATATGTATATATATATATATATATATATATATATATATATATATATATATATATATATATATATATATATGTATATATATATATATATATATATATATATATATATATATATATATGTATATTTAAACAACTTTAAAAAGTATTCTACACAATAGAGTGCTCAATGTTCTTAAAAGAACAGAGCAATTATATTAGTAGTAGAAAATCACTTAACAAAATTTTTTTTTTTTTTTTTTTTTTTTTTTTCCATTTAACACTGTGTTTCATCAACAAAGATTTCTGATGAATCTTTGTTGATGAAACACAGTGTTAAATGGAAAAAAAAAATTTTCTACTACTAATATATATATATATATATATATATATATATATATATATATATATATATATATATATATATATATATATATATATATATATATATATATATATATATATATATATATATATATATATATATATATAGGTACGTAGAATTACGCGTTTTACGGAACCGATATTTGTGCTAAAATTCTGTGCCACGTTTTTTGAAGATTGCTTTTCGCTATCGAGGGAGAAACGTATTTTGAGGATTTTTATTTAGAGTTATATATTAGTATAGATATTTTTTAAAAACTAGAGTAATTAAACTTTATAAATTTGTACCTTTTGATTACAATAAAAACTTTTTAAAGTAGATTTTTAAATGACAAAAACTTAGTTATACTTTGTGCATTCAGTAAATGTTGAAGAAATGCTTGTTTTTTTTGCAATATTATTCTCGATGTTAAGTTTACACAATTTCTTTGCACCTGCCAAGTTTCATTGATTTATTTCATGCAGCACATACTCTATTTTGTGCAGCACTTTTGGTACTTAAATTTTTATTTTCCGCTTTTATTTTGAGACATAGGGAGGGGGAGGGGCGGATGAAGAGGAAATTCAATCTGCTTTTAAAATTATAATAATTAGTTCAGATTTAACTAAAAATAAAAATGAATAAAAACAAAAAAATAAAAATTTTTGTGTTAATTAAACGTTCTCCTCAATAATCCTCTTATGGCAATCAAAGTAGTGGTAAAATCATTTTAATAAATGATATTACCACTACTTTTTGTTGAATCATTCTAAATTCCAAATCATTTATTTGAATCATACTTAATATGATTCAAATAAATTACCATTCAATGAATGGTAAATTATTTGAATCATATTAAGTATGATTCAAATAAATGATTTAGCTAGTTTCAGTTAATAAGATTAAAATTCGTTTTATATTATAAATTCAATAATACATGTTTTTTGCTCAGTCCAATCATATTACATTTTTAAAAAGCTTTATATCATATAATAATATAATATACTGCTTTTTTATGTATTTAGAATATATCATATATTAGTAATATACTAATATTTGTCTAAAAATATATAGACATATATAATATATTTATAGTATATTAAATTTAATATACTATTTATAGTATATTATATTTGTAATATATTATATATTTAAAATATACTATAGCATATACTATATTATAGTATATATTAAATATATACTATAATATGATATATACTTAATACATACTATATCAATAATAATTATGAATGATACGATTCCGATACAGCAGTGACAGTCTTGCACAATAGCAGAGTAGAAAAACCTAAAAAAAAACACAGAAAGGCTATTACTATTTTTTACTGGACTAGAAAAGATAATGATTCTGAAGCTGTTGATTATTATATGAAAAAGTTCCAGCTAGTTGCTGACATTGTATCCTGTGAGCTGATGTTTTCCTAATGTGAATATTTAAATGTAATTAAAATAATAAACTTTAATATAAAAACATCTTTTACCAAAACTCAAAATACATCACATAATGCTTAGTTTAGTTATAGATGGTTCCCCCTCTGACGTGAAAAAAAGTTTTAAAAACAAAAAATGTTTTATAATATTATTTTAATTAGTTTACATCTTGGCTTTAAGTTATTGATTAAGATATTAAATTCCATTAATGAAACTATATATTAATCATTGTTAACAATAGACACGACGTGAATGTTGCCAATTATTTTTTGATAATTGGACATGCATTTTATTATCTTACTACATGATTTTACTATTTTTTGACTATATATATATATATATATATATATATATATATATATATATATATATATATATATATATATATATATATATATACTATATATATATATATATATATATATATATATATATATATATATATATACATATATATATATATATACATATATATATATATATATATATATATATATATATATATATATATATATATATATATATATATATATATATATATATATATATATATTATATATATATATATATATATAATGTGCAGCAAGTGATGGAACTTGCAAAAAAAATTACAGAGAGTAGTGGAACTTGCAAAAAAAATGTACAGCGAGTAGTGGAACTTGCAAAAAAAATTTACAGCAAGTTGTGGAACTTGCAAAAAATATGTACAGCGAGTAGTGGAACTTGCAAAAAAAATGTACAGCGAGTTGTGGAACTTGCAAAAAATATGTACAGCGAGTAGTGGAACTTGCAATAAAAATGTACAGCGAGTTGTGGAACTTGCAAAAAATATGTACAGCGAGTAGTGGAACTTGCAAAAAAAATTTACATCGAGTTGTGGAACTTGCAAAAAGTATGTACAGCGAGTAGTGGAACTTGCAAAAAAAATTTACAGCGAGTAGTGAAACTTGCAATATTTTTTTTATGTTGTGTCTATTGTTAACAATGAATAATAAATAGTTTCATTAAAGGAATTTAATATCTTAATCATTAACTAAAAGCCAAGATGTAAACTAATTAAAACAATATTATAAAACATTTTTTGTTTTTAAAATTTTTTTTCAGGTCAGAGGGGGAACCATCTATAACTAAAACTAAGCATTATGTGATGTATTTTGAATTTTGGTAATAGATGTGTTTATATTAAAGTTTGTTATTTTAATTACATTTAAATATTTTTTCGAATCTCATTAAAAATTTTTTTTTTTTTAGGTTGTAAAAGAGGAGGGTGGAGGGGGGGGGGTGATGACATGCCCCCTTTCCTATCTATACCACTTGATACAAAGGGTACGCTGCTAGTGATGTTGTAAAGTAGTAAAATATAATTTTTGATTTGATACTAGATTTCTTTTTAATTATAAAGATAAATATTTATACAAAAAAAAGAGTCATTTTTGATAATAGGGTGTTTGAAACCATCACCCTTACATCCACCCAAAGACAATGATGAAACTTCTATATTTGACTGTGGTCTGATAGCTAATTACAAAACATCTTGTATATAAAAATTTACATTTTCATTAAAAAAACACTTTTATATATATAATATAGTTAGTCTTTATTGCCGGTATGAATGGTGGTTTTGTGCCCCCTCTTGCCCCCGGATGGGCCTGTAATCTAGAGACCTTTATAAATTTGTAGATAACTCTTGTATCTATCTTTTGATACCAAGATATAAACTTTTGGATAAGAATTGATTAAGTTATAATAGTTTTAGTTTATAAAAACTTTATTTTGACCACAGTTTCTTCAACAAATCCTAATATCAAAAAATCGGTACTTAAAACGTCATAACTTTTTGTAGGGTGGTTCAATTTTGAAAATTTTTTCACTTTTGGAATATTGAAATGAAGCTCTTTTTAATGATATATAACAACCCAGAATTTAATGAATTTAAAAATTTCATGTAACATACCTAATATATATATTAGTAGAAAATCACTTAACAAAATTTTTTTCCATTTAACACTGTGTTTCATCAACAAAGATTCATCCGAAATCTTTGTTGATGAAACACAGTGTTAAATGGAAAAAATTTTTGTTAAGTGATTTTCTACTAATATATAATTGCTCTGTTCTTTTAAGAACATTGAGCACTCTATTGTGTAGAATACTTTTTAAAGTTGTTTAAATATATATATATATATATATATATATATATATATATATATATATATATATATATATATATATATATATATATATATATATATATATATATATATATATATATATATATATATAACAACAGAAATTAATAACATTTTCCAAAGTTTTAAATGTGATATTGCACTATGTAAAAAAGTATGTGCCGGACTATCTCAGTTTTACATCTTAAATTTTTACATCTTACATCTTAAATTGCATCTTGATTCACTTGACCGCGTTCATTGTCCTTACATGAATTGCAAAAGTTCTTGCACTAATCGAAATTCATTTGCATCTCATATAATAAGACAACACAAGCAATGGGATTCAAGTTTTATCATGCCACTGTATGTTGTACATAGCTTAAATTCTTCTAATTTATACAACAATAAAGATGTTAACACCCTTGAACAAGAAAGCATTTCATGTGGATCTTTAGTACACTATGAAAATGAAGAGTTTCATGATTGTATTAATGATATTTCTTCTGAAAAATATTTGAAGGATCAAGCTCTCTTTTTTTTAAAATTGCAAGTAAAAAATATATTTCCAGCTTCTTGTGTTCAATCTATTTTTGATTAACTTATGGTAGTTTATAATTCGAGTACTCAATTCTCTGTTCAAAGTCTGACTTCTGCAATCTCGAATCAAAGCAGCGATATCTGTGAAAATATTTTAACTGAATTTTCTAAGTCAGAACAAATAAAGATAAACAGTTTGTATGCTTTAAGTACTAATAAAAAAAGAAAAGCTTATTTTCATAAACACATGAGTTACATATCTCCAATAGAATTTACTTTAGGTTTTGATGCCAATAAAAAATTTAGAACTGTTCATCATGTTCCAATAAAGGACTTGTTAAAAATGATGAACAATAAACACAGCAATGAACCTGGGTTTTGGGTAAAACATGAGGAAAATTTTGGTATATATTCAGACTTACTGAGTGGATCCCTAATTCAAGATATTGCAAAGTCTGATGATAAAATTTTATATCTTATTCTATATCAAGATTCTTTTGAAATTGTCAACCCAATTGGATCAGGAAGAAAAAAACATAAAATACTTGCAGTTTACTTAACATTAGCTAATATTCCATCACACAAGAGATATGCATCGGAGCAGCTACAGCTGGTACTTATGTGTAAAAATGCAGATTTAAAGTACTTTGGCCTCAGCAAAGTATTTGCACCAATATTTTCTGAATTGGCAGAAATATCTGGTTCTGTTTCAGTTTCTAACAGTTTATCTATAAAAACAAAACTTCTATGCATACTAGGGGATAATTTAGGATCACATTCTATAGGAGGCTTTTGTGAAAATTTTAGCACAGTTTCACACTTTTGTCGATACTGTTTAGCAACACGTGCAGAGTTTGATTTTAACCCTCAATTCTGTGGACTAGATCGAACAGAATCAAGCCACAATAATAGCCTGCTTCAATTAGCTCAGAATAATGGTAACAATTTTGAAGGAATAAAATTTAATTCACCATTTAATGGTTTATGTGGATTTCATGTGTCTACAGGTTTGCCACCATGCTTAGCTCATGATTTCTTCGAAGGCGTTGCTTCACGAGATATGTATCTATTTGTTAAATATTTTGTTAGTAAGCGATGGTTTTCATTTAACAACATCTACAGAAGAATTAACATGCAGAAATATTTTGAAGGAGATGCCTTGGATAAATCTTGTGAGATGAATAAAACTTCGAGTACTGAAAAGTTAAGTGGTCATGCAGCTCAAAACTGGGTGTTTTTGCGTTTGTTTCCCCTTTATATAGGAATTTACATTCTAGATTTTGAAGATCCTTTGTGGTTATTGTATTTAAGACTGAAAGAAATTGTTGAGATTATATGTTCACTTAAAATTGACATTCAACATATTGCTTATCTGCAGGTTTTAATAAATGTCTTCTCGTAGAGAATTATTCTCTTCTTCTAAACTATTACCAAAACATCATTATTTGTCCCACTATCCACAGCTAATTTTACGTTACGGGCCTCTAATGCGAGTTTTCACTTTAAGGTTTGAACAAAAGCATTCTTACTTTAAAAAATGTGCCAGAAATTTTAACAATTACAAGCATGTATGTAAAACCTTAACAGAGACACACCAGTTGTTGCAATCATACAATAATTCAAGCATACCAAGTTCAAAGATTTATGCGGTCAATTCATTTTCATTCAATGTCAAAAATTTTAGTTCTACCATTTCTGAGGCAATTATAACTACATGTGGACAACTGCCGGATACATTTTCTACCCATATTGTCTATCAAGGTACCCATTACAAAAAAGATTTATTCTTGATTTTTGACTTTACAAAGGATCACAAACTTCCTATTTTTGCAAGAATTTTGTTTCTTTTTTTTGATACACACGGAATTAAGTATGCTCTTATTAATGAGCAGAACACACAATTTGTGCATGAGCTTGGTATGTATGAGGTCTGTGGAGAAAATAATGAGATTCGATGTATAATGATTGCTTCTTTAATAGACTACCTTCCACTACCATCTTACAAGCACTGCAATCTCTTTTATTTCCTTAAAGCACTCTGTGTCATGCTCATCGAATAACTACAGGTTTACATAAATAATTTTTAAAAGTTATATATTTTATTTGGCAATATCATGGTAAAAGATTTTATTTTTAAACTATTTTATTTATAGTATTTATGCAGTAAATGTGTGCAGTTTTTTTCAGAAATATTATTTAAAGAACCAGTCATAAGAACCAATCAAAAACAATACGAGAGAGTATTATAAAAACGTTTTAAGAAAACTTTCTTTTTTAAGAATTTTGCTGCATAATTATATGTATAATGCCTTACTAAGAATTTTGTTAAATTTTTTAATATTTTGTTTTTTTGCTTAGTATAATTTAAAATGAAGCAAGTATAATTTTTAATATTTTATATATATATTTTTAATTTAATTTTTTTTTTGAATACTACATTTTGTGAATACTACATATATATGTTTTTTAAATTTAATTAGTTTTAATCTTTTAAATTAAATAACCACATCAAACTCTGTAAAATTTACTTACAATATAATATGACTTTTATTATGATACTCTTGATATATACACATGTTATATATGATCTATTTTTTTTATATAATGGAGGTTGTTAAATGTTATATTTTAAGAACACTGCCAAATATTGACGGATGTGTTTTAAACCAGATTGTGAAAAATTTATGGGAAATAGGTGTTGAAAATGAAACAGATTTCTACCTGGTTAAAGTTGATGATTTGGTTTTGCTAAAACCCATCCAACAACGCAAACTCCTTGAATCTTGGGCAAAGGAAAGCTCTGGTGAAAAAGATTTATGATACTCAAAATAAATATGATTTTTATTATCATATACATTTATATATTTTTATTTATAATATTAATAAAATTTTATGCAGAACAATCCCAAAACTCTGTAGATTTTATTGTGGCCACACAATCCAGCATACAAATGGTGCCCACAGTTGAAGTGAAAAATAACTCAACTAATTCGAGTAAGTTATTAAAAAAAGTTGTTAATAAAACATAGTAATTGAAAAAATATTTAGTTAGTGTTCTTTATATATTTAATTGCTCTATTTTAAATATTGTGTCAATTTTGTCTAGTAATGAAGATTAAACATATAAGCGCTGCTGATTTGTATTTGACATTTGTTTTACCTTGGGCCAAAATGTCTAAAGAGGTACAAGATATATTAGCAGCTGGAGAAAGACCTTTAACAGCTCTTCAGTGTGCAATTATAAGAATTATTTTGAATGATGTCCTTGCTGTTTGCTCAAAGCCATTAAAAAAACATTTAGATGTAATTGCATCTTCTATGGTTGCCAAATATACTAAATCGTTTAAAGATGAGTACGGTACTACAGTGATTGGTAGTGGTCATGACAGTTTAACGTTACAACTAGTAAACCGTTATGACTATCTGCAGCTGCCAAACCGTGTTCCACCATTAATGAGTGTTTTAAATATGGAAAAAGAAAAACTGATAGTTATGGTTGCTTGAACCGAGAACCAGTTCTCAGTGTTTCAAACAGTCCTGAAGAGCTCGAATACTATTTGCGACGAACTGAAATAAATGAAAAGATGTTTTTGAATGATTTGTTGATAAAATTTCCCAATTTATTTACAGTAAATTAAATTAATTTTATTTAAAAATAATATAGCTTATATTATTAACCAGTATGTATTAATCTATATTACTACTAAATAGAGATTTTTTTATAGTATTTAATTAGATTTTTGTAGAAGTTTATTTTATTTAGTTTTGGTATATATATATATATATATATATATATATATATATATATATATATATATATATATATATATATATATATATATATATATATATATATATATATATATATATTTAAATTGGTTTTTTCTATTTAGGTTGATGGTTTGCTACATCACTTTGATGTTTTGATGGGTGGAGTGAATGCTGGTAAACTTTTGATGAAAGCATTATATGATGAAAAGTTATATTTATTTTTGCATAGTTGTGGAATAGCAGACCTTAAAGTAAAGAAGGTGATAATAAATTTAGATAAAGCAAAACATAAAACTTTGTCAGATTTACCTGTGGCTCCCGGTCTTCTAATGGCTTTGATTAGTTTGTTTAATGAAAAACTTGACGCACTCTTTATGTTTGTGGATGTATGTTAAAGATAGTAATCATTAATTTAAAATATATCCAATACATATTTTCAAGCAATTAATTGTGTTTCACTCATTTTATAATAACATGCAATGTAGTTACTAAAAGATATTTAGTAGTAAAAAAAATATGTTTAGGAGACAATGGATCAAACAGAATTGGTGCCAAGATCAAATTCTCCTCATCTATGTGTTTATGGTATGTTGAATTACAAGTTCTAATATGTTTTAAGATTTTGAAAATAATTTAAAAAAAAAAGGTATGAGCTTGATCATTTTTATTTATATATATTTTAAATGGATTTTTGTTAGGTCAACTTGCATTCTTTTTTTAGGGAATTCGCTATTTACAGCAAATCAATTCATGCTGGTAATTGATTGCATTGTTGTAGTTGATGGAATGAACAATTTCATTTAGTCATTTTGTTGTTTATTTGCGAGTTTTTATATTTTCAATATACCATATCCAAAAGAAGCTTCATCAATATTAGAATTTTGTCAACGGTATATAATGCTTATATTATGTTTAGTTAAATGTGTTTAATTTGTCTAAGGTTTACATAGTATTTGATGTTAATGATATTTATTGATGAGAATGTTTTTAAACGTCAACTGCTTATACATATATTATTGACCGTTCTAGTGCATTTTTCGTCATCAATCCTGAAAAAGGGAGCAAAGCAAGGCGAACGAAGAAGACTTCAGCAATAAGCAAAATTGTGCTGTCAATACTGCAGAAGTTTGCAAAATTTAATAATATTTGAATTTACCACGTTGCTAAACTTTTTAATATAACTTTGAAACAGCAATTTATTATGTAGTTATTTATATTTATTTGTAAATTTCAAAAGTTTTACAATGATGCCTTTTGTTTTATTTTTGAATTTATTTTACAACAAATGAGCAAGGCATTTTTGTAAATTAATCACGGTACTATACCGTAATTCACGCTGTTTCATTACAGAATAATCACGGTATTCTACCGTAAAATAACGGCGTTTTACCGAGATTTATTCACGGTGTTTTACCGTAAAATAATCACGGTACAATACCGGCACTTATGGGTAACGGTATAGTACCGTGATTTTCACGGTAAAGTTTTACAGTGTAATTGAAAACATACTTAAGGTAATATTAAACTATTGAAAACAATTTTTGAAAACTACCTTACCCCCTAAATATAATCTATGCAATAAAGTAACTCTTGGTTTACACATTTATTAAACAAAATATTAAGGAAATGTAAAAAAAGATAAACACATAATCAATAAGTTACTCTAACATAAAGCTAATAAAGTGGATAAAACAAAATAAATAAAATAAAGCGGATAAATGAAGTGGATAAATTGAATGGATAATATAAATGATTTTTTGTTTGTTTGTATGTTTTGTTTTTCTTTGTGGTTATTAAGGTGCTCTGAGAAGCTTTTATGGTTTTATCCCAATCAACCACGGCATAGTACTTAACCAGAAAGTTTTCGTCTCCTTTCTAACTAATGTTACTTTTCTGTCCAAAGCTGGCATTGAACGACGGACTTTTTGATTCTGAGCATGAGCTCTACCCACTGTGCCACGGCAGCTTAAATTGGATAAACATACTATATGGAAGCCGAACAATCTTTATCGATATTTTTGATAAATTGGCTATGTATTAGTTAGAAGAAAGATTCAAAACTCTTTAAAAAAATTAGGATCAGATGATGGCATTGGAAAGGTAATAAATTTTTTTTAATTTTTATTTTAGGTGCCCCAAGAAGTCCTAACGGTCTTGTCACAGAACACCGCGGAAGTGCATTTAACCAGGAAGTTCACGCCTCCTTCCTTACCGTGACGCGAAAATTTGTCCTGAGCTCGTTTCGAACCTGGATCTCCTGCTTATAAAGCAAGCGCTCTAACCAATGCGCCACGGCCGCACTAAATCTATGCGCCACGGCCGCATAAATCATAATGATTAGTTTACATTTTTTTCTTGAGGCACCTAAAAAAACAAAAACATGTTATTTTTCACTGTTGACACTCATCTCTTTTTTAGTTTCAACAGTTTGTGCTTAAACTTGATAATAGCCCTGTTTTAGTGATGTTTGTTAAGAGTTGGTAACGAAATACATAATATTTTGATTTGTAAGAGCGCGTTCGTATGGAACGCATAAGAACTTGTGAGTCAGTAAGAAAGATTATGTAGTGCTTTATGATTGTTATGTTGACGTTAGAAAAACTCCGTTTTGCTCTAAGGATTTTTCATGGACCAGTCGTGGCTAGCAAGTGATAGCAAAACAGTGGTTAGCCGTAGCAGGACAAGAACTGCCAGAACAACAATTAGCCATTACTACACCATACCGTCGTAATTTTGTCATTGATAACTAACTGGGTCGTGCATGGTATAGTTATGTGTTTTCATTGGAAATCCTATTTGAAGCTAATGTATTTTCCTTTTAGACCCTTTCTTAATTATTTGAAGTTGTTTTTAGAAAAACCGGCTTTTGGCGTGTTTTTTTATTAGTTTAAGGACAGTAAAATGTATTAGACACATGATTATTGACATTTTTTAATTTTTATGAATTTTAAAAACAGACTTAATTTTCAAAATATACATAGGCGATAAAAAACTAACCACGAGCGAGACTACGTTTTTTCAGAAGTTAGTACTTCTCGTAAGACCGAGAACGAGACGAGACGAGAAATTTAACAATTTTTGAAAACAAATTTATTAAAATCCAAAAAAAAAAAATGTAAACATGGTTTTCACAAATGAACACAAATGACATTTGTCAAATGTAAACAACTTTTTCAATTATTAATTCAAACTTTTTTTGCCAAACTTTTCCTACAAGACAATGTTTTCTCAGATTAAGATGATTTGTTCTACTTTTTCTGGGTGTAAGTTGTGTCTGGATGATCGGACAACATTTCCACCTGAGCTAAAAACTCTCTCCGATTTAGTTGAACTTGCTGAAATAGCTAAAATTTGTCTAGCTAATGAATAGAGTTCTAGCAATGTATTTGAATGCAATTTCCACCAATCAAGAATCGGAAAGTCTTTTTTGGCATCAGGGAGATATTCATACTGGCACATTTCTCTCAAAATAGGATTCAGTTCAGATGTTGGCTCTTGTGTTTCAAGTCTGACGTTTAACTTGCGCTTCAGTTTTGAATTAGGGGACAAATCTGCTGAAAGGACTCTAGCAACAGGTTGGCACTCAACATTATCCTTGACCTGTGAGGCTAACCATTCTTTTGTTGTTTGAAATTTTTTGAAGAGCTTCAAGTGAAGTACCTTTAAAGCAGGATTTAAGTAGTTTGCTGCAACACTCAATAAGTTTCCAGTGTGACAAAGAGGAAATCTTTTCTCAATGCAGCTTTTCAAGTTTTTTGCATACAAGACACCGTAGCCATTTTTTCCATCCGTCTAAATAAATTGATCAATTTTGTCATGGATTAAATAAAGAGAATCGGCGACAGTGTTAATTGTTGGAATAAACTCAGCCGACCACGTTTCTTTATTAATTATTTAAGTGGTGCTAAAATTTCTACTGCTTCCTCGATTCATTTCCACTGTGATGCACTGATGGTCTCTGAAGAAAAAATATCTTCATTTGCACATAAGCTGATAATTGCACTCTTCAGATGTAGGACAGAAGCCATGCAATCCGGCTCACTATTCCATCTTGTGTCAACAGATTGGCGTAACCGTCTAAAATTGATTCCTTGAGCGTCTGATTCTGATTCAAGCAACTCAGCTGCAACTGTTGACTGGTGAGTTAAAGAAGCCAAATCTTTGCATGTTTGCAACGCCTCATCCATTCCAGCAATCATTCCAAATGAGTCTAGAACTGCACATGGCAAAATATGATTGTTGCACAAGTATTGGTCAAGGCGCTTTGACTGCAAGTTTCATGTTTCTTGCCTGGTCGTTCACGCAGTACATTGGCAAATCAGCAGGCAAATTTAGTTCTTCTAAGAAAGAATCCAGCTTTCCTTCAATTAAGATACCTGTGTGTCTGCCTGGGAACTGTTGGACATGGGGTGTCCAGTGATGTAGTCTCCAATTTTCGTCAATAGCATGAAAAGTCCAAGAGATGTAGCTGTCCTGAGCTCTAGAAGTCCAAAGGTCAGAAGTAAATGCAGCACTTTTTAGATTTGGCGTAGTCTCCGTTATTATGCTCTTCATTCCAGCTTGAACTTCTCTTAACCGATATGAAAGCTTTCTTGATTATGTTGTTCTGTGATGAAGGTTCAGTTAAGGGTTTGCAATGTCAAACAATTTCTTGAAACCTCTTCCTTCGACTGTTGAAAAGGATGCCAGATCAGTGCAAAAGTAATCCAGCATTGCAGAGTCAAACTGTTTTTGAATGGAATTGTCTTTGTCATATTTGGATTTTGTTTCAAGCATTTCGACCATGGTTCGTTGTTTCTTTTTAGGAGGAGGAAGAAGAGAGTCGTCAGTTTTTTCAGAATACTCAACGTAATCTTGGCTGTGTTTTTTTTCGAGGTGACGATGAAGTCCGCTTGTGTTTCCATCTTTTGTTTTCAAAGACTTTTTGCACACCTTGCATTCAGCACCGTCACTTGTTTTTCGAAAATATCTCCAGATTTTGTTTTTTCTTGGTGACATTTTTGATCGTTGAAATAAGGCAAGAATATTTCTTTTCAATATGAACAATATGTTTCAAGTTGAATTCCACTGGTAAACTAATGAAATTAAGTTGAAAGTGCACCATTTTATACAAAAGGTTTTTGTATTTAAAGTCTAATTAAAAATATTTAAAATCTAATTAAAATTTTTTAATTAGATTTTTAAAAAAAATCTAATTAAAAAATCTAATTAAAAATCACGGAGTCAAAATATTAATTAAAAAAATAAATTATTAAGCATTTTGTAAATTATAATAATTTTTAATTTGGAAAATAATATAATATTTAAGTCTCGTTCTACTTCTCGCTAGAATTTTCTATTTCTTGTTTCTCACGGGAAGTCCCATTTCTCACGAGAAACGAGAACGAGACGAGATCTCGCTCATGGTTATAAAAAACCATTGTTATACAATGATTTGATTTATAACCATTTGACAAAGGTGCTTTTCTGTGATTCATATTCATATACCAGCATGATTTGTTATAAATTTCTGCTTCAATTTTTAACACTATTTTTTTCTTTAGTGTTTGCATGCATTTTATCTTTGATAGAATAAATACAATATGCGACGAATAAAGTTAAAGCCATTCACTTTGTTTTTAATTTCACGTCTTGAGATACATTTTATGATTGTACATTTAATTTACTTCACAGCAGATTCTTAATAAAGTATATGATTAATTTAACATTTTCTTATAACTAAATGACTTAAAAATGTTGCTACAGTGTGATCACAACTTAAAACACCTTAAATATTTCAAAAAAGATGGACATTATTATTAAACCAAATATTTAAAATTGAACATATAACATTTATCATTGTTAACATATAATGTTTAAATATTTAAATTGAAACCAAATATACTTAGGTATACTTGTATCAAAAGTGAATAAAACGACATTTTATACAAATATGGATGAAAAGTTGTTTTTTACGAAGATGGTGCGAAAACTTGCGCTGTATACGCAAATGCTATAGCTCATGTTTATATCAATATTAATTTCTGGAAATACAAGAACGAAACTTTATTGGTCCTTAAATGAACTCGATGGCATAGGCTAGCCATTATCGGACCAGTTTATCTTTGCTGTCTGGGTATGCACACGTATATATACGTGCTTGTACAATATATGCGAATCCTAAAAAAAAAAGAATCCCAAACGAAAATTAAGGAAAAAAATTATCAGCTAACATAATTAACATAATGGCATTTTTCAACCAATGAGCGACATTGTCAAAGAAGGAGGCGTGGACTAAATTGTTGAAAGCTTTTTATTATTATTGTTATTGTTATTGTTGTTATTGTTGTTATTATTATTACCATTATTATTATTATTGATATTATTATTATTATAAATTTACCGTTTAAAACAATTTTGCTTTCGTATTTGTATAATATGGCTTGGACAATAAGAAGACAAAATAGTCTTATTGCCAAGCCCCTAAAATGTTCTTCCGCGGTGCTCTGTGATATGACCAAAAACATTTCTGGGAGTCACAACCATAAACTAACCACAAAAAAAAACACCCATTCACATGCTACTAAAATCATTGCTCAGATTGTAGACCTTAATTTTGAAAACGACGATGATGAAGTTGATGATAGCGTTTACGAAGATATTGATGTCAAATCCCCGCTATGACAATCAGATATTCAATTAGAAAGTGCATTTAAATGACTGTCTTATTAGTAAAAAGTATATTTAATTCATTTTTCTTATTGTGCAAAAAACAAAACCTACGATATTCACTACGTAATACAATGACAGGAAATTTTAAATAAAAACTAAAGAAATCACTTACCAGATACACCAACTTCAATTATCCAGTCTTGCAACCCTACATCACTAAAGCTTTTACCGATAACAGCTATAAATATACAAGATGTGTGAAATGCACCCATTCGGAAGACCGTAAATCTTTTATGATTAGTTTTTCTACCACTTTTGCATATATTGCAAAGTGGTAGAAAAATATAGGTAACAGTTTGTAAATCTTCTGGTATATAATAGGTAACACTTTGTAAATCTTCTGGTGTTCTTTTAGGTGTAGTTAGGTAGTTAAACCCCGTCCAAATTGAGATGCAATCAGAAAAATGATATAGCAAGGTCCAAATGAAATCCAGCATTTCTGAAACTCCCAGTAGTTTAGCGTCTTTGATTTTGAATTTAAACGATATAGACAATCTGGTTCTTTCTGATAATGTTTGACATTCAGCGGCAACTCATTTTCAATTGCTTTAAAAAATCTTTTTATATTTCTTGTAATTCTTTGATTTAAATGGTTCTTGTGTACTTGACCAAGGTTTTGTTACTGAACAACGATGCCATTGGTGGCGTGCATAGAAGTTCCGTTTAATGCCTCGGGATTTATGTTGTTGTTTAACATTTCTAACGAAAATCACTAATCTTGAGGGCTGGAAATCAAAAAGACAAAAACTTTTTAAATTATGATTTTGAATTGCATTTTATCTAATGCAAAGTCATAATTTGAGTTGTTTCTAAACACTTTACTTCGTCATAGAAAACTTATTTAACTGTTTAACCAGTTTTTCAACCCAGTTTTTCGTTTGGTAACCCAAGTAACACGTGTTTAGAGCATTGATAATGGCCGTTTTTTACGTTACAAAGTACATCTTCGCAAAGAAAAGTTATTTTGATTAGTCTGCTGTTTATAACTCTATAACAAAATAGAACTTTCGCAAAAAGTTGACTCAGAAGAGACGGAATTTCAGTCTTAACCCTTAGCACTTCGTCAACATTAGGAGGTCAAAGTGTATTTTTTTGCATAAAGATAAAATCTTATTGTAGACCTCTTATGCAATTTTATTAATTTCATTTTATAATTTTATTTATAGCTGTTCATTTAGTTTTGGATTATTCTTTTTTTTCCTTAAAAATCTAAATGATCTTCTCCTTCTCAATGGCATCTTTTTACAAAAAGAAAGACATATTTTTGTGACAACAATTGAACAGAAGCTTCAATTTTTGTAACGGTAGTATCCTGTAAAATCCTTCTAACTGGAATCTTTTCTCTGTCTGCGCAGATTTCCCTATAAAATGAAATTAGCTTCCTTGTTTTTTCATATTCTAAATTGTTTAAAACGCGCATAGTCGAAAAGCAAAGACATGATTGCAACTTCTGTAAAAATAAAAGGTTTCTTTAGGGTCTGTGTAGTAAAGGTAACAAGACCGAAAACTCTAAGAAAATAATGCTTAGCCATTCTGAGCGCGATTTACTTGCCATGAGTCTTGGGATATCGGATTTACTTAAAGCTAAAATCTATAAAACTATAATGTTTCATTAATTATTTACAAAGCAATTTCAAGGGCATTATTTTAACTTCAAAATAGAGTAATATTTGTAACAGTAATAACAATTTCCATTTCTTATTCAAATGTTTTTAACTAATCTGGTCTATCTCTTTTCCAAGTTGAGGTTATGCACTCAGAGGCAAATGTATTAACCACTCATACACTCTGTATGTTTCTGGCTGTTTCTGCTCTATTTTTTATTTTTTTATATGCACATACTTATCGTAACACCTTTGATGAAATAAGAGAGTTGTGAGCACACATCAGGAAGAATATTAATGATTTTAACGTCATTTCGAACTTGACTATAATAAAAAAACGTGTGATTTTTTAGATTATACCATTAAAATTATTTTTTGATTTTAATTAGTCTAGACGTTACGTGTAAAAATATTTTGGAAATAATGTGGACATTACAAAAACTATTTAAAAAGATTAAATTTTATACCCTGAATAAGAAAAAAATATGCGAGCCTTTCTGAAAATGATTATGGAACAAATTTGAGGCATTTTTTGGTACTAATGGCGTTTCGCTTTAAAGAAAGTTTGCATTAAACAAAAAAGTATTTTTTGCCAAACGTCATGGTTACATATGCCATAGCTGGTTTTAAAACATTGTTTTAAAGCCGGCTATAGAATATGTAACCATAGCCGGCTTTAAAACACGGATCTCCAGTTTTGAAGCAAGAACTCTAACACTACGGCTGCTATATAAATTTAAAAAAGTAAAAACCTATTAAGTTCGAAGTTATGATTTAATAACGTCAAGTACATCATGACAAATTGTGCGTTGTGTACTTATTTTAGAAGTTAGACGGGATGTCGTTTCGCCATCTTTTTATAATGTTTAAACCTTCGCACCAATATTTTATATCTCATACAAACATCTATTTACTCAGTTTCAAAAAATCCTGAGCTTGTATTACTTTTTTTGGCAATAAACTTATGGTATCTTAATTTTTTGTATTATTGGATTTCAACCTATATAATTGACATGGAAATTTCACTATTTGATCAAAACACGTTACATCAAAGGATATATAAAGAGTCGTCATCACTTGCAAAAGTTTACTTGTACTGTTTAGCTTTATTTTTTTTTTTTTTTGTCCGAACAGTTTGAAAAATTTGACTTAGAGATTCCCTGAAAGGAATTTCCCGCTAAAATGCAAATGAGTTTTTGAATGAGAAGTTTTTAAGTGTAAAGTTTAAAAAAGTATAGTAATTGCAAACTTACAAAGAAATCATTTTTATTTAAAATTTGGTAATCTTATTGCCCATGAGACAATAATAAAGAAATTTACAGAAGTTATTTTGCAAGTTCTTTGTTAATAACTCCATGAAAAAAGAGAACTTTTTTGCAAAAGGTTGATGCATAAAAGATTTTCTTTAATAACCCTTATCAAGTCATCTCATCAGAAAGTCATTTCGAGTATATTTTTTTCATAAATAAAATCTTTTGACATATCTCTTGTGCAACTTAACCAATAAAGTGTTTAATTGGTTTAGGATAGATCATCTTTTTCAAGTTACAATTTTCTTCAAAAGAACTTTATTAAGGTTTTTTTTTTTAATGGTTTTGTTATATAAGAAAGAACAGCTGCTTTGGTGTGACCACAACCGAATACACCCGTTGAGTTCTGTAACAAAATCATCAGGCAAAGCCCTTTTATTTGGAATCTTTTCTCCATCTGTGCAGTTTTCCTAATTAAATTAGACTACTTTGTTTATACTAACAATCTCTATTCAGCATAATATGCGCGCTCTTTCTTATTCGAAAAGCAAAGATAATATTGCATCTTTGGTAAAATTAAAAAGATTACTCTGGAGTCTTGTGTGGTTGAGGTAAAAAAAAGCGACGATTGCGTAATTCTCAGGAGATAATGCTTTGCCATTCTATACCCTATATACATATTGCAGCCTTGGCACAGTGCTTTGAGTGCTGGTTCAGTACCATTAGGTCCGAGATTCAACGCTGGTAGTCCTATAAGCATCACTGATAAGGAAGGAGGCAGGAACTTTCTAGTTAAATGCTCTTCCGCGGTGCTCTGTGACAAAAATAAATGGACACTTGAAAAAATGGACATATTTAATTTAAAAAAAGTGGTACATTAAAAACAAGACATCAAACAACAATTAGAAACAAGAAAATTGATTTTTTTGTTTATTTTTTTTCCACTCAAGAGTTTAAAATTATTAGTAAAAAAAACTAAATTATTTTAAACCATTAAATTTTAGAAATGTACAACCCCCTGCAATCAATTTTATAAAATTATTCTAATTATTCTGGGGCACTCGATTTATAATCAACATTGGGGAAGCTTTACATTGAACTCTTTTCGTTTAGTTTCTTCTATTATTGTCTCGAAAAATTGTTTCTACACAAAGAACAGCTCAAAGGACTTCCACATTGTAATTAAAAAAGTTTTTGTAGCGTTTAACTGTGACTATGTTAACAATAATAACAGCGCCAACATAGAAAAGAAATAAATCTATTTAAGAAAGAAAATGTTTTTCTTTCTAGCAAACGTTTTTATTATGTAAGTAAGTTATATACCAAGATTTTGCAAGAAAAACAAGATGTAAAACATGTGAAGCTGTTTCGTCGATTTTTCAAATCTATCTTTCCACATTTTCATGAGTCTTTTAACAATATCTAAACAAATTAAATGCATATAAGCTATATGAATTTCATTAGCCTGAGAAATGTAGGTAGTTAGATTGTAATAAATTAAAGACATATTTTTATATATTCATAACTATATCTATTTTAAACTCTAAAAAGGGACGAATAAAAGGGAGAAAAGGAAGAACTCCCTACCCAATGTTCAAGAATGCTCTTTTTAGTAGGTAAAAAAAAATACAGAGTAAAAGGTTTTTTACTCCTTAACTGATTTTCAATAACAGAAAATATTTTTTCTATCTTGGAATAACGTTGTACACTATGCCTACGAGGGAAAGAAGTATTCATTTTCTAATTAATATTTTACACTAGAATTAATAAAGAAAGAAAATTACATTTGCAATTAACAAACTAATAAAAATCGAAGTAAACCAATTGAATGCTTATTCCATGCTTATGTATCACTAGTTGATATTTTGACTTTTTTCTTTGTGAACTTTAGGAAGTCAGACGAGAAAACTTTGCGCTAATGTATTATAGAATCTACAGAAACAAATATGTTCCTGCGGCTTTACTATGATGTTAGAAAAAAACAATAGGGTATTTTGTGAAACTTTTTGCGAAAGTTCTATTTTGTTAAAAAAAATCATTTTATTTAAATTTTCTTCTTTGATAATTTTAACTTATAATATTAGGTAAAATACATAAATAAATAATAATAATAAAACATAATAATAAGTAACAGCTTTATATGTACTATTATTTGCAATTTTATTGCACATAAAACAGTATCATTTTATTGCACATAAAACTGTATCATTTACTTCTTAACTAGTATCACACAAATTTGAATTTATTTTAATTATAGTCTTTCTTCTTTAATTATTTAATACAATTAATTATTATTACAATTTATTAATTATTTACAATTAGGATTACAAACTGAAAAAATATGTGAGAAGTAGAAAGCTTTAACAATAAACTGGTGTTAAGTAAAATGTTAAAAGTGCAAAGGTTTTATAAAAGTTACTCATGCACTAAAGCAAAACCTGTTTTTTTGTAAAAAACAGGTTTTGCATTTTTCTAGCGCCAATTCTCAAATTAACTTTTTTTTTTATAAAAAAAAAAGTTTATTATGTAACAGATTTTATGAAGGTTATTGACACTTATTGGTACATGTGTGGTCTTCTGTGGCGTCTATCATAATCCTATAGATGCTCTAGACGATATTTTGTCTAAATTTAAATGCGCTTAGTTGGGGAAAACTTTGATTAAAAAATTATGCGGAAACATATTTGTTTACCGTTTTTAATGATAGGGGTACAAAACTGCTTTTGTAAAAAGTTAAATAAAATGTATGAATAAAATAGAAATTTCATTTAATTCCTACTCTAAAACATCTTTCTTTTTATTATAACAAAACTGTGAAAACCTAATTTAAACTAAATTTGAATTTTTTAAAAAGACAAGAAAATAAACAATAAAGACCCCTTAAAACTACAAAATACCCTATTGTTTTTTTCTAACATCATAGTAAGCCGCAGGAACATATTTGTTCCTGTAGATTCTAAAATACATTAGCGCAAAGTTTTCTCCTCTGACTTCCTAATGTTCACAAAGAAAAAAGTCAAAATATCAACTAGTGATACATAAGCATGGAATTAGCATTCAATTGGTTTACTTTGATTTTTATTAGTTTGTTATTTGCAAATGTAATTTTCTTTCTTTATTAATTCTAGTGTAAAGTATTAACTAGAAAATGAATACTTCTTTTCCTCGTAGACATAGAGTACAACATTATTCCAAGATAGAAAAAATATTTTCTCCAAAAAAATTATAGACCAAAAACTAAACTCTGTGCCATGGCTCAAATTACTAAAGTTTTTGATAACAAATAGTGATAACAATGAGGGATTTACACTCTTGAAGTTTATATTACATAAGAAGCTTTAATTCAGTGGATTCGACTCTGAAGATTTTTTTTATTAAAAAAAAAAAAAATATTTAATAGTAATTCCTTTTAAATGTAGTCATATCATAAAACAAATTTATCTGGAACGAAAAAAAAAGTTTCCTCTTAATATGTTTTCGAAATATCTAAATGTCTAAATACTAAACAAGAACATACATGTAGAATCGTATTTAGAGCAACAAGAACAAAAAAGAAAAGAAACGAAGAAAATGTAGAACGGAGCATGAAGAGTTCAAAACCCTTTTAATAATTATATCAGAATTGCCATAAAAATAATTATATCAGAATTGCCATAAAAATGTTTTGAACACAATGATCGCTCAAAAACACTTAAACACTATGATCTCTCACAAACACTTTCGACGTTTTAAAAAAGCAGAGATTTTATTTTACACTAACTTTCAACAATTTAATCCATCTTTAGAATCAGAGCTACAAGCTACATAATCAATCATTGGATGTTTTCTTTGTTTGTTTATTTTTGCTTTGTTTTGAGTTAATTTTTTTTTGTTTTTTTTTGTTGCTACATATATAGTTAGTTCTATATTGTTTTATTAGCTTTGTTTAACTTTACTTATGTTATATAAAATAATAAACTTTAGCATACACCTTTTGGTTAGACTTACTAATGTCATAAAAATGGGAAAATGTTTCAATTCAAAAATATTGACCATTATTAATTTTGAATTTATTAAATCTATGTGAATTCAATTATCTAATATTTTTTAATACCCTATTACATTCTTTACATGAATGCTAACCGTATTTTATAATATTATATTTCAAAATACTGTTTAATATCCTAATTCTTAAATTTTCTTTTAAAATCTTTTAATAAAATATCCGCTGAATAAGCAATAATGCGTTTGAATTTTCTTTGTCATGAATTCCACCCAAAAATTGAACGATGAGACGAGGGGATTGTTAAAGGTTTTTTTAATTAAAGTCAAGCATTAGTTAACATATCCAGCATAAGGAATTGTTATTAATAGTGCACTATTACTGGATAATTATCAATTAACATAATTGACTTAATTTAATGTAGTTTAAAAAAAAGTTTTGCAACTGTAGACACTCGAGTTTTTCGAGTATTTTTAAAAAGATAAAGAATTAAAGCTCGTGTAAAGAGATCACAAAAAGATTGCAAAAAATTTGTTTCAGCAATAGGCTATGCTATAGCAAACATTTATATTGAAAACAATCTATTTGATAAAAGATAGTGAACACCTATGACAAATTTATTTAAATAAGTAAAGAATAGCATTAAAACAAATAAGATCTCCGAAAATCTAAAGAATTTAGAATAACTTAGCATCAATAGATTTATGATATCTTAGAACTTAGAATAACTTTGTAGAAATAGATTTATTTATATTTCACACTCACGTTTAAATACGTCGATATATTAAATAATTGTAATATAATTGTTTCATTAAAAGTTTTTTTTTATATTAACCGCGAAATATTAGTTAATAAAGAAATTCTTCACTGTCTTCCTTGCCGATGTTGTTTTTATGACCAGACCGCGGCCTCTTTAATTCCGTCAACGCTTTAACCGCGGTTGTTCATCAAATTTAAAAATGTTTAAAATTTAATAAAATATTTTTTTCTATATATATCAAATATTGATTTCATTTAATCAACGTAAAAGCAACATGAAATCAACGTAAAAGAAACCAGAAAATAACATGAAGAAAATCTTATAGAAACATATATAGTAAGAAATGTGAAAGCAGTATTTGTCATTTTCGCGGCTTTTTCACTAATGAAGCATCTGAAAACAGCAATAAACTTTGATATAAGTACTTTGATATTTTGCAGCAATAAACTTTGATAATTTTGTTTAGAGCGAAACATACCTGAAACAATTCTTTTTTTAAATTGTTTGAGTTTGGTGACCCAACCCTATAAACTTTAGTTTAACTATCAACTATAAACGCTAAAATAACGGTAGAGCACAATATTAGACTGTCACGTTGTGTTTTATTTTCACCCTTTAAAACTTTACGAAACTTAAGGTTGCTAAAAAGATATATTTTTTTCGTTGTACAAATAAAAACTTGGCTGTTACTAATACAGAAAACTTCAACATTAATATAACAGTAAAACAGGTTTTATTAAAATAAAAACAACTTTTAAGTAATTTGCAAATTAGAGCGTTGTTTATTTTATTAGTTTGATAAAAAAATATACCAAAAATTTGCATTTATAACACAAGTTATTTTTTTAAGAATACTAATACGTTGCAAAACCAAATGAAATAAGTTATACACAAATATATATTAATAAAAAACAGTTGATGTTATTAAAACGATTTTCTCTCATCATATTCTCTCTCTAATTCAATCTGTGGCAAATTTGTTCATCTTGAGATTGTCACCAACTTTATTTGCTTTAAACAATCGGAATTTAAATTCCTCAGGATCGTCATTGGCTTCCTCTATTGATAATAAGTCAAAAATTTTACTAATAAGGTTACTTAACGCAAGCATGACTTCTTTTTTATACGATTCTACCTTATAATGCTTTGCATCAATGTTCTTTTCGGTTTCCAGTGAGTTCTGGAAGTTTGTAAGTTCATCAAATAAGTTTCGAACCGGTACAGCGGAGAGCTGGTTGACGTTTAAAGCTATGGTAGCCAAGCAAATCAAAAATTGCACTTTCATTTTTATCAAATTTTTTCTGCCAAGATTTTTTAAAGTTTTTTTATAAATTGATTATTTGACGTTTAGCACCAAAGTGTTACCTTTTGACAACTCAAAACGTTTTGGCGTGTAGCTGATAAATTGACAAGCGCATGGTAATATAAATAGCAAAACCGTAACCGTCAATTAATTACCGCAAACAACGTTAACCTTTGCTATCCGTATTCTATTTAATATTGTTCTTTAATATCCTGTATTAATTAAAAGAATAAGCAAGCAACCTTTATATTTTCCCGCTTTTTGATCTAATTTAATATTGCGTTAAAGAAACACTTAATTACATAATGAAATTGCATAACCAATAAAAAAGTTCATAGCCTTATGTCAAAAAATAATAGCTTTAAATATTGACGGTAAAGGAAAAAAGTATTAGAAAACAAATATCTAATAAAAATAGACGTAAATATTCTAAAACTGTTATTTAGTTTAAAACATGTTAATGCTAGTTTTGTTTCTTAGCAACTAGTTACTAATAGCTACTTAGTGAGAAAGTTAATCTCAGTAAAAAAACTAGAAAAAAATTTTTATGTAGTTTCTATGAAATATTAGTTTACTTAGAAGTTCATTTACGTGCTCTAGATTACACTTTATTAATGATATGCATGTTATCTTTTTTTGTTAACATTATATTTTTAGGTTTAAAATTGGCTGAAGATAAATATTACAACATCATGAATACTCGTGAGTGCTCTGTTGATCGGTCACCGAAATATCCGACAAGAACATGTGAGCAGTGCTATAAAAGATTTAGATTCTAAAAATCCTTATCTTCTAGATTTGAAGCAATTATGTTGAAACTCACTCGACAGCAAAATGACCAAACGCAGCTTCTTTTTGATTCTTAAGGCAAGACATAAATTAAAAAAAAATTTGTTAATTTTAATAATTTTTTATTAATTTCCTTAAGGACAAAAATTTATATTTTAATTTTTTTAAATGGTATGGGTATTTTTTTTTTTTCTCAAAAAAAAAATAATAATAATTTTGTATATAAACTAAAAATTGATTTCGGATACATTTTAAATTGACTTTCAGTAAAGTTTTTTTTTTTTTTTTTTTTTTGCCATATAAATTTATTAAAGTCGTAAAGCATAATATAAATACAAATAGCAGGGGCAAGAAGAAGACATAATTGGTCTTATCACCAAGCCCCCTAGACTATACCTTAAATATAAGACAACAAAAATTAAAAAACGTAACACTATATAATATAAAACGTTTTTATAAAGACTTAATAAAATAAAAATCATCGGTCCTAAAGTCCTACTTTAAAAGGAATTTGTACAAAGAAACTATATTACTAAAAAGCAAGCAAGCAAATACGCATAATTCTGAAGCTTTCCTTTAACACCAGTTTATACGTTTAAATATGTGAATAATTCTTAAAAAAAAAGAAGAATTTAAGCAATAAAAAGTGGCACAATCCTTTTCTAAGATTGTCAAACCCATAATGACAAACCTCTAATTGTTGGGTAAATTTAACAATAGCAATCATTAAAACTTCAGAAAAAGCTGAGCGCTACGTCGATCATCAGTAGTTTTTGCTTTAACTTATACTTAAACTCATTAAGCGTAGAAATTGCTTTAAGTTCATTAGTTAATATTTTATTCCATAATTTCGGCCCTCTAATAGAAATTGAAAATTCGGTTGCCGCAAAATAACTTTTGGGTTGAATATAACTATTATTTGAAAATCTGGTGAGATATCTATTCTGATTTATTTTGAATAATGGGTAAAATATTTTAGGAGGTATATTTTTATTAATTTTGAACATAAATATAAGAACTTGATAGACATTTAATTGATAAACATTCATTATATTTAAATTAACAAATAATGCTTGGGAGTGAGTATAACGGCCCACATTGGAAATGATTCTGATTGCATGCTTCTGTTTATTAAATAGTTTTTTTATTTTATTTTTATTTGTACTGCACCAAGCAATATTTGCATAATTAAGATGGCAATGAATGAACGAGAAATACAAAAGCTTTAAGCAAGTTGGATTTAAAAAAGGCTCAGCTTTGCATAGCAGGCCTATGTTCCTTGAGATTGTATTTTCGAGATATTGAATGTGATCTCTCCACGTCACATTTTCATCAAGAAGCACGCCGAGAAATTTTAAAGTGGTTTCTCTTTTTATGTCCTGATTGTTTCAAGGGAATTTTATCTCGGTCATGAAAACGATGGAAAAAAGTATATTTTGTTTTGGTTACATTTAAAGATAATTTGTTTGCATTAAACCATTCAGTAAGATTTAATAGCTCTTTGTTTACTGACTTAAAAAGAATATTTATACCATTATGTGCATAAAATAGATTTGTGTCATCAGCAAATAAAATTGTATCTAGTTTAGTACAAGCTTTGCTTAAATCATTAATAAAAATGAGAAATAGGAGTGACCCTAATATAGATCCCTGAGGAACCCCACATGTTATGTTCATATTAGTTGTTTTACCTTCATTATAAGAAATGTATTGTTTTCTATTTGACAAATAGCTTTTAAACCACGCTATATTTATATGTTTAATACCATAGTTTTCTAATTTTGTTTATAAAATTTTAAATGTTAAAAAAACTTTATTCGCAAAATCAGATTATAAACTCATTTTTATGTACTTTAAATATCTTTAGTGAATAATTGAATGCGCTCTTAAGTTATCACGGCAGTTTTAGTCCAAGTGGTTACAGTTTATTTTAAGTTTTAAAGAAGGTTTCTAAAAGTTTAAAAATTTTTTTATTGTGCGCGTTTTGTTTCTTCGTCAGAGGGTAAAGCCATCAGACAATCAATTGATAAAATATTTTTCTAGAGGTTTCATAAAAACATTATCTGCAGCTAAGAATCTGTTGTTTTTTTTATCATAGTTTTTTTAACAATGAATATTGTATTGAATGTTTTCCCATGCCGACGGCGCTTTCCAAATGGCTATCGATACCAATTAGGTTATTAGCATACTACTGTAAATTTACGGGGGTTGCAAGTGTGACTCCGTCCCTAAAGAAAGTGATTTTTTTTTTTTATGAAATTAAATTCGCATCAGATCTTCGATTTGATTTAGATCTTCAATATAAAGATCAAATCATATTAAACATCAAAATAGTGTGCTTCATCAGCTCATTTTATACAAACTCGGGGTACCATATCAATCTATCTAAACTTGGGACTTTCATTTCTTGGGGTACTACCTTACGTTGGTACCTTATGAAATAAAAGTCAATTTTGAAGAAAAAAAATTGATTTGATTTTTGTTCATAGATAAAAAATTTTAATCCAACATTTTACCATTATGTATAAATGATTTGGCTTTATGTCGTAACAACACTATAGCAACTAATACATAAAAAAACATTTGTTAAAAGTTTGCGAAATGATTACTATTGAAATAGTTACGCTAAAGAGCTGAAATTTTGACATTTCTTGATAGTTTTTAATAGCAATAAAATTCTTTTGAGAGAAGGCGTTTTAGTTCTTGAAATTTTTGTAATACTTATCCTATTCGGCTCGACTAAATTTTTAGAGTTTCTTAAACTTTTATGCACTAAAAAAATAACAAAAGGTAGGAACAGCAAAGTAATTATTTAGCTTTTGCAGAATTCTTAGAAAAACTTCCAAAGTGTTCTTTTATTCTCATTTATTTTCACTCAAATGAATTATGTTATTATATTTAAAATATACTCCGAATTTTATTCTAAAATGACTGGTATATTTTGAGTATTTATTTCACAAAAATTTAGTTATATTTACTTATCAACTGGGTAATCGAGGCAAAGATTTTTAAACTAAGAAATCATTTTATCCAAATTTTAAATGATGTATTTATCTTTTTTAGAATGAAATTTGCTCTAGTTCCAATGAAATTATATTAAATATTGGCCTTGGAGTACTGCCCCAAGAAAAACCTTGAAAAAAAGTATAAAAAAGTTTCATTAAAAAACTTGGTAAAAGTTTCAAAAATTTCTGGCAGTGTATTTATACTTTAGATTTAGCAAATTACAACTTTATATCATTGTTTTGTAGCATGCAAAAAAACAGGTTATCAGAAGCATCTTTGCCTTTTGACACCGAAAATACTTATATAATTTATAATTGAAAGAGAAAGCCTTTTAAAAATGGCCACACTTTAAAAACTTTTATTTTCAAGTTATAATTTTTTATATATTGTATATATTTTTTTTATACATTGTGCTATATAAATGTATTTTGTTATATATTGTTGTGACTAAGTTTTTTAAGAATTCTAACTAATTCCTTTGCTGTTTCTAATTTTTATTAATTTTGCAAAGGGGTCGTCAATAAATTACGTCACGCAGTTTATGACATTTTTTGACAATAGTTCGTGTAAAATTGTATAAATTAACATCGCTATCCTAAATATGATACCAATTCTAAAAATCTATTCTTCCGATATATAATACATGCAAAATATTATATATATAATATATAATAAATGATAATATTTTATACATGAAAAATATTATTTTATGAATTTTCTTTCACTTTTGTGCACCAACTAAATAAAGTTCTGCACTTGAGCCATATAAATTGAAAGCGCAAGATGTACACTGCACACACAGCCGTAACAGCCCGTTAACAGGCTATAACCTCTCTGTTAACGGAGTGTACACATCGACTAAGTAAGATTTAAGCGTATTTGATTTTACAATCGACATGTAGATACACCAACTGAGGGTTTTGATTTGGTCAGATACTCTTTTAATTAAAAGAAAGTCTTCTCTAAAAAAAAAAAATTGTTGCGTAACAAAATCGAGATCCCCCCTCCCCCTCCTAACGAATCGTCATAAAATCGCCTCCCCCTCCACCCCCTCCTAAGCGTGACGTAATTTATCGACAACCCCAAAATTACACGGTGCTTTTTTACATTTATAAAAAATTATACATTGAATTAGTATAATTCTTTCTAAATGTAAAAAAGTAACTTGTATTATATAAACGCATGACCAATATTCCATGATTTTGTTACCTAACTGTATTACTTAAAAAAGATTATCTAATATAGTTATAAGTAAAAATAAAAAGTGACATTTGATTTATTCTTAACTAACTCGTGCTCAAGCCTTTAATGATTTTCTTTAGTTTTTTTGTTTAAAGTACTAAAAATTAAAGTTCTCAAAAACTAATTTGATAAGGGACAATAAAATTGTCGTACAATAAGAGAAGCCTAATTTTTTGCGATAAGTAAAAGTTATATGAATATGTATATAATTTATATACTAATTTATGCGTGCGTGCGTGCGTGTGTTTGTGTGTGTGTGTGTGTGTGTGTGTGTGTGTGTGTGTGTGTGTGTGTGTGTGTGTGTGTGTGTGTGTGTGTGTGTGTGTGTGAGTGTGTGTGTTTATACTTATGTCAAATAAGGATGCTTTGAAAAAAATTACGCTGGTTAAGCTTGAGAAAAGTTATAAAAATATAAAATTCTTAAAATTTATATTCATTGATAAATTTTAAATTTCATACAATGATCTCTTAGAGTTCAAAAATTATGAATAAAAATTATTTAAATTTGAATATGTATATATATATCTGCCCTACCCCCTTTTTATTTCTCTGAAAGATTCAGGATATAAATTTATATTGTGCTATTATTAATTATAACATAATTATTGTATAGATAAAAAATATAACGGATATTATCGTGATTGAATAAATCATCTTGATAAGCTATGAACAGATTTGCAATTATACACAAATATGTCAGAAAAAAATTAGCCAACTTAACTGTCTGACTTCTAAATAGAACTAATATCAAAAGTTTTATTCAGAGAAATAGTATAAACTTTATAAAAATGTTATTTATAAAGGTAAATGCTTTTCCGCGGTGCTCTGTGACAAGACAGTTAGGTCTTCTTGGGGCACCTAAAGCAAAAATAAAAAATAATAGCATTAATGCGCACTTAGCAGATGTGTAAAATAGTGGAGCGTTTAGTATTCCCCACGTTCTCTAGAACAGCAAACATGCAAATTGAATTTGCGATTTACATAAGTTTGTAATTAAAAATTCATAAGTTTACTTTAGCAAATAAATTGAAAAATTAAAGCTTGAAAACAACAAACAGTTGTATAAGTTTTAATCAACAATGATAAACAAACGTCTAACTGGATTGATTTTTATGAATTGATTCTGGATTTAACGTGGGCTTCTTGAGAGCATTAACATTGAATTATCGATAAATTGTATTGCTTCAATAAAATCTTAAAAATAATTTGTACAAACTAGTAAGAAAGTAAAGTCCTCCTTCCCAACCAATAATTTACTGAGCTTTATGTTATTGCTGTTTTAAACGAAACTTAAATTCATTAAAAAATTTATCTTTTATATGATAATACGTTAGGGTTTTATTTAAAAGGGGTGTTTATTTAATTTTCTAATCGTTAAATATAAAACTAAAAATTGAATCAAAATACATTGAAATCAAATGCATCCCCACTAAAGAACTTCTAAATGATGAAAAGAGCAGTAATTAGCCTTGTTTCTAACTTTGATTTTCTTCCTTCCCCCTTCCTCAATTCTGAAAATTGCTCCATTGCCATTCATTTTGTTTTAAACGTATTTTTAAAAAAATTTAACGCGCTTTTTAAATAAAAATAACGATTATAACAATTATAACAATAATAATAAGAACAATAGTAAAAATAATAACAATAATAACAGCAATAATAATTATAACAATAATAATGGTAAAGATAATAATATAAAGTATTTATTTTTGTGCTCCAAGGAGACGTAACGGTCTTGTTACAGTGCACCGCGGACGAGCACTTAACGAGGAAGTTAAGGCTGCCTCCTATACCGATGACGCTCTTACGGCTAGAGCAAACACAAAACCTCGCATATCTTGATTTCAAGTTCAGAACGGTAACTACTGCGCCAAGGTTGTTATGCTTTATTAAAAGGATCTCCCAAAATTTCATTTTTATCAATAAGTACTCGAAGAAACTTTAACAAGTTTTTTTGTTTTAACTTAAATCAATCACATTATAAATAGCCCTTCTTTTTTTGTTCACGAATTATTTAAATTCATTAATAAGGTGCTAAATCTTTAAAACTCTTTTTTTTTAAAGATAAGTTTCTCTTACTTTTGCTTCAGTTCGGGATAAATTAGAGTTATCGTAATTTTTTTAGTCATGACAAACAGATCATTATTCAAAAAATTCTAAAAAATTTTAAAATATCAATTCTAAATCCCTAATAAAAATATGATAACAACAATTATTTTGGACAAATTTAAAACTGGTAAGGTTAAATAATTATTTTGTTTTTTTTAAATTGTGGGTAAATGATGAAATTTAATGTTTTGATTGAGTAATAAAATATTAGGAGTTAATTCTATTAACGCTCTAATAAGGCAAACTTTTCGCTTTTTTACATGTTTCTGATAACCAGAACTTTGTCACTAATTTTTTTAATTTGAAATTCTTTACAAACTTTTTTAATTTAAACTTTACTTTAGGAATATATTTTTATTGAATGTATTTCCGACATTTGGTGTTTTAGTAAAAATTTTATCTATTACGACCAAGCTAAACTATGACTTTTGACGTAAAATACTTTATTTAAATATTCAACTCGACGGGAAATATTAAATAAAGAAGTTTAACCTAAAAAACATTGCAATACAAAGTGCTAAGATCAAAACAAACGAAAACGTTTCGGCATTAGTACAAGTGGAATTAGTTTTACAAGTGTTCTTGTTTTGCTTTCAGGTGTTGAACATTTTCCCGCGAAACAACAATCGCAAACTGTTTCGGTATCACACTGAAGATAAATAAAAACGAACACAGGGTTTTGGGAAACACCAGGTATTTATCTCCAAGTTATATAAATAGTGCACACTCCTATTATTGCCAAGAATAATATATATTCATAAGTTTTATGGTTATGCAAGATATTTAAGAATTAACGTAAAAACTTACTTACATTACTAAATTTTGAAATGTTATAAAATTGTCAGAAAATGTTTATCAAATATTTTAATGTTTATTCAACGTGATTTTTTTTCAAGATTTGTTAAATTTTTCTGCGGATTGATTTCGCATCTAATCGTTTTGCGTGAAAACCAAATATGATAACAATTTTTAAATGACACATTTAAGCGTTTAAAAAACATTTTTTTTACCGTTTTTAAGTTATGCTAAACGTTCAAAAATATAAGTAAGCTTAAAATGATAATACGAAGAAAAAAAAAAAAAAAAAAACTAATACAAAAGCATATAACATAATATGCATATCCATACTGCAAAAAATTTAATGAGACATTGACAAGTTTTTTTCGGCAGCTTGTTTATCAGTTGTTTTTTTTTAGAAATAAGCAACCCCCTGTAATTTAAAAGACGTCATTTGAAGTTATCGCTTTGTGACATACTTTGTGATTTCTTTTGGAAAGATCGATAAGTTGGAAGCGAGAAGAAATCAGATAGTTATAAGCGAGAAGAAATGCGTATGGCGTGTTATACATATGGAATAGTTATCATCTTTATTGTAGCTGTACCGATTTTAACTTCATCTTTTAGAAACTCTGAGTATTTTGAAAAAAAAAACTACGCAAATAGTGATTTCAGGAAACAAAAACGCGAAACAGAAAACAATAATGAAGAAATTGTTCGTAAAAAAGAAATATTATTCGCTTTAAATAATCTTGTCGAGAAAGTTATGAGTTACGTAAGTTACTCAGAAGTAAAAGACCCTCCTTTTTCTGGACAATCATTTAGATTATTTAAAGGAAAAAAAGTTGGAGATCTCTTTTGGAACCAAAATTAATGAGGTTACCCAGAATAATATATGTGTATATATATATATATATATATATATATATATATATATATATATATATATATATATATATATATATATATATATATATATATATATATATATATATATATATATATATATATATATATATATATATTGCTTCTTTTAGTTTTATAAAAACTTTAAATAACAATTTTATTTCTTTAATAAAAAAAGTTGTATTATTCGTGAATACATAGTATAGAGGCTCATACATTAACTTATTAGTTATACCTCGGTTATACTCTACGTAACAAAAGGATTCCTTTTCTTAACAATAATGTAAAGGATGTTGTCACCTTGGTTGCGGAAAAGATGTTTTTACCTTAGTTTTTTTTATAAAAATAGGAAACGCATTAATTCCTGTAAATAAAAACTAAATTCGTCTTTTAGTTGAATTGTCCATTTTACTTGTTGTATTAATTTTACTTGTAATAATTTGCTTATCTTTTTCTAAAAAGAATCTGATTTCGTCTGCTGGATGATTTTTTTAAAAACTAGCTTATGCGTTTGCTTAAATTGTTTATAAATAGTATGTTTGGAAATTACGTTTAAATTGGTTCTAAAAGTCAGTAAATTTTGAGTAATCTTTTTCAGCAGACTTCTATGTTTGTTTATAAACATGGAAGTTGAGCAAAATTGCTTAAACTTTTTTTATAAAATGTTTATAAAAATATTTCAGCACTCAATATTGAGTGCTGAAATATTTTTATGATTTCTTTAAGTTTATTAATTATTAATTTGATGATTTCTTTAAGTTTATTAATTATCTAGATATCGGTTGTTTTTTTTTGATTTATTTACGCATACATTTACGATTAAAAATCACATTATTTATTACCTAGCAACAGATCCAGAAATATAAAGATCTCCATAATCAGCTTCGTTTTACACATCCATTACAAAAGCGCATGTGTGATTGGGACTTTTACATGATCTGCTTTTGTAAATAATATCTTTACCTGAAAGCCTTTAAAATAAGCTGCAACAGGCTTAATAAGGGCAGATCCAAAGGAGAGACAATGGGAGCAATCGCCCCACACCCCCTTTAGATTTAATACTATTATTATTTTTTGTATTTTTATAAATTTAACACAGCATACTGTTTGAAATAGAAAAACTTAATTTAAATAGGGCATTAAAAAATAATATGAAATTTTAAGAAAACTTAAAAGTGCGAATTTTCGCTCCTTTAAATTACTTTGCCCCTTTCCCACACTCTTACCAGATGGTCTGGATCCATTCAAACAAAAAAACCTCTGAAAATTGCCCCTTCCTTTAGTTAGTTACCAAATAACCCCACTATTTCACGTTAGTTAGTCAAATTACACGGAACGGTGTGTTAAGTAAACCCAGCAACAGCTAGCCGTGCAAACTCGTTCAAAATTGTACGAAAGATGATGCGCTGTAGTAATTATGATAGCTGATCAAGTTTTGCTTTGAAGCGGTTGACACTGATAGCACTGACAACTTTGTTTGGCAGTGCGTTATGTTGGTGAGCGACGCGGTTATTGAAGAAATTATTGCGAACAAGGCAGTTGTTGTTCATTTTACAATGAAAGTGCTTTACTAGATTGTCTGGATCCGTCTCTAAGGCTGAGTAGATTTAAACTTTAAAGACCTAGATGCAAACTGTATATTTCTGAAAAGATTTTCAACGCTGGGGAGCCTGTTTTTGGACAGCTGGTTAATAAGATACATGAGAAGAAATAGTAGACTGGAACTAGTCTGTATCTTCTTTATTTCTCCTTTACTTATGTTTTTTTCGAGAGGACAACCTAAATTAGAAAGTACTTTGAATTATTAAATTATATGACATATATTAATTCATTTATTCACTCATTAAACAATTGTATTATTTACAAAATTTTATTTTAATTTTTAGTTATATGTATAACGAATGTTATGTATATATAATTTTTAGTTATATGTAAAACGAATGTATCGCGTGATTATTTGGGGCTTGGTGATAAGACTTTAGGGCTTAGTAAGAAGACTAAATTTGTCTTCTTCTTGTCCCGGTCATGTAATTATTTTTTATAAGTTACGACAGCAAATTTTTTTTCCTTATTGGCAAAAGTGTAAATAAATAAAAATGTAGCATGACAAAAGAATATGTATCTAGTACATATCTCAAAAACCGTGTAGTATGATCAAACACCACGTAATTATATTAAACTTTTTATTTGACCACGGAAAACTTTTTTTTAATTGACCAAAGCTGGTTGGCATGATCTTTGTTTTTATTTTATAAGCATAGTTGGTTCAGATTTTGTTAAAAAAATTCATATGTTAAGCTAATTGCTGAGTTTTACTCAAAATAACGTTTTTCAGCACAAATCTAATAATACTGGAACTCTCAAAGGTGTTTAGTTGATGCATAAAAACCATTTAATTAAGGTATAGTCTTGCAAAACAAAAACCTGTATGTATGAGGACTGAAGAAACTTTTTTTGTTCTTGCTTAGGGGATGTACAAGAACGGGTTTTTATAAGCTCAAGCCTACTGTTGAGCTTATAAAAACCTACTGCGCTTTTTATTATTTCGGAAAGAGCAACGTTGACATCACGGGGTGAGAAAAGTTGTTGTAGAAAAGTATGGAAACTTCTGTAAGAATTCTGTAAGAAATTGTAAGCAGATTAGTTTATGTAGAATTTTTCAACTCGACAACAGAACTTTATTTTACCTATTAATAACTGCAAAATAACTGGATCAAGAAAAGCTTTTTAAGAACCTGAAACTGTTTCTTCCTGATAAATAAAATTATTTCTTCCATAAAAATTGCCAAGCATTGACCATTTTCTTTCCACCAGCTGATGTAAGGAATCTTTAAAGAATTTTGTTTTCAGTAATTCGTTTTCAACGAATAGATGATCTGCTCACTAATAGCCTTAATTAAATTTAGGTTTTATGAATTGTGTCAAAAAGAAGTTCAACGTTTTCTGAAAGAGTATAGTTTACTTATGACTATGTATATAGTCGACCAAATCAAAAAAACTTCTATTTATTATTTATGACACTTTTTATTTATTATTTATGACACTTTTTGTACTAGCTTTATTTGCGCCTTTTTTGTAGTTGCGCAATTCTTTTTTTGTAGTTGCGCAATTCCTTTTTTATAGTTGCGCAATTCTTTTTTTGTAGTTGCGCAATTCTTTTTTTGTAGTTGCGCAACTCTTGCAATTGTTTTACGCCTTTTTTTTGTCTCTCAAGTTTTTTTCAAAAATATACTTTCTATTTCAGTTAAAAGTTACAGAAAATTTACTGGAAATGAAAATTACAAAAGATATTTTGTTTTATTACATTGATAATGAAAATTATCACTAAAAGTTAAAATTAAAAAAAAAAAAAAATTACAGATGAGTTTTACATGGTATATATCAACAAATAAAATATTTTACAAACAGACGAGGGCTCAAAGAAGATATGGATGATGCAACATTACCTCAATCTTTTCATAGAGCCCCTTAATATAATAAAATACTGTCAAAAAGAGTTATAAAAATCCATTATAAATATAAGAATAATAAAATAAAAAATAAAAAAATAAACTAAAGATATAATAAGAGAGTAGTGTTTCTTACACGGGTATTACCTAAACCGTTACCCAGGTAATTTGCAAGTTTTTTCTTACCCATTACCCGGGTAAGATCAGGTAATTTTAAATATTACAAGTTTTTCAAAAGTTGTTTCCGCAAATGAACATTTTTGGCTGTGTTCAAGTTTGTGAAGACATTTAACGGTATAAAAAAGTTTTTTTATATATATATATATATGTATATATATATATATTTATATATATATGTATATATATATATATATATATATATATATATATATATATATATATATATATATATATATATATATATATATATATATATATATATATATATGGATGTATGTATGTATGTATGTATGTATGTATGTATGTATGTATGTATGTATGTATGTATGTATGTATGTATGTATGTATGTATGTATGTATGTATGTATGTATGTATGTATGTATGTATGTATATATGTATGTATGCATATATGTATATACATATATATTTACACTTTTTAAAAAAAAAATAAGAAACTAGGAGAAACTAGCCTTAAAATCTCAAGAAACTATAAGTACCAAGTAACTTTTCAATACGAAACTTTTTTTATTTAGAGTTTTAGTAGTAAGTTTTCACCTACATATCACATTAACCTAAGTCGAAGTTAAAACCATAGTATTATCTACAATAAAGAATTTACACATTACAGATATTAGTTTTTATCTATAAGTATAAAGACAATCTTTTATCAAGCGGTTTTTCAGATAATTTCTTGATACCATTTTCTGAAAAATATGGAAAATATTCTGCGTTCAAATACCAGGTACAACTATCACCTAGAGAAAATTAAATCACAGCAGTCGAGTTTTCTAATTACAAACAGTGGTCCATCAATATGGAATCATCTCCAAAATAAAAATATCAAAGACCTAAAAAGCATTTCATTGTTTAAACGACAAACTAAAATGCATCTCCTTAATTCCTGACATATATATTTTAGTTTACAGTATTTGTTTTCAGATTTTTAAATTTTTTTCTTCTTCTTCTTGTTTTTTCTTATTTGTTTTAATAGTTTTTGTTTTCAGTTTTTTACACTAAAATAATATGAGCTTTGTTTTATTGAATTTTTATTTTAATTTAAAAATTAAAGCTTTTTTTTTTTTTAATGAGTGACTAAAGAGGCTCTAGAAAAAGGTTGTGATGATAAACGCATCATCCTTACCTTCTTTGAGTCCCTGACTGATTATAACAGTATACATACATATATATATATACATAAATATATATATATATATATATATATATATATATATATATATATATATATATATATATATATGTATATATATATATGTATATATATATATATATATATATATATATATATATATATATATATATATATATATGTATATATATATATATATATATATATATATATATATGTATATATATATATATATATATATATATATATATATATATATATATATATATATATATATATATATATATATATATATACTTGCCTGATGATTGTGATAACACATGAAACTCAGAGTTGCAATATTAAATTATATTATAAACATTAGCATTTAGCTGATTCCTTGTACTGCGGGTAGCAGTAACATATATACTATATATATATATATATATATATATATATATATATATATATATATATATATATATATATATATATATATATATATATATATATATATATATATATATATATATATATATATATATATATATATATATATATATATAGTATATATGTTACTGCTACCCGCAGTACAAGGAATCAGCTAAATGCTAATGTTTATAATATAATTTAATATTGCAACTCTGAGTTTCATGTGTTATCACAATCATCAGGCAAGTATATATATATATATATATATATATATATATATATATATATATATATATATATATATATATATATATATATATATATATATATATATATATATATATATATATATATATATATATACATACATATATATATATATATATATATTATAAAAAAAATTAAAAAACGTTTTTTATCAAGGTTTTTATGTTTACGATGTTATTTATTTTTTACATGATTATATGAAAAATTGTTATATTGTTAATCAGCGAAATAAAAGTTAATAATAAAGAAAAATAAATAAAGAAAAATAACAGTTGAAATGAGTATTTAAATTGAATCAAATGGAGTTCCGTTCGAAATTTTCTTTAGGAAAAGTTTTTTGTTTAAAATCGATTGGATTGAAACATCACTAACAACTCATAATAAATAAACTTAATAGTAATAATAAACAATAATAAACAAAGACATTTGATTTCATATGAAAAACATATAAAATAATCAATATACGGAAATACAAGTTTAAATAATTTATATCGCAATATAACTCTTAATAAGCTCAAAAGAATTTTTAGTATCAGATAAGGGCATAAAATAAGACACTTTCTTGTAATACTTAACTTTCTAGGTTTCTTATAAAAAAAATTATAATTTTTTTTTAAATATACGTAATTATTATTTAACATATAACTACTGTTTGTCATTATTTGTCACTATATTTAAAAGAGGAAAATAAATTCTTTTTTTTAATGTCCGACTTTATAGACTTCAAGGCCGTTTTCCACAATACGATATATACGCGCGAAGCGAATATATCGTCTTTAATTTCCACTTATTATCGTTTTAATTTCCACTTATTTTCCTCTGCGCAACTTTTTGTTCGTTATCAACAATAAAAATGGCAGCGATAAGTTTCGCTGTATATTTAACTAAAAGCAATTATAACTTTTTTTTGCTTTCTACTTTGAAACATGTGTAAATTTCTTTCCATGCATTAATTTTAACATTTCTTTGTATATAAGATGTGGTATCATTTTGAAATATGATAATTTAATATATTTAATAGTTTTTATCTTAGAGTTAATAGTATCTTATAGTTTTTTTTGAGAAAGTATAAGAAAATAAATGCTAAACTCTGTAATGAACATTTCTGTTAAAAACCGTTACTGCCAGAACGAACAGCGGTCCACGAGGGATTTTTCACAAAAATCTTCGTGTGGCCACTCCAAGATAAACCTTCTTGTAAAGTCCAACTTTTGGAACTGACAGTGTGCAAATTAGCATTTGTAAATTCTTGATTTAAGTCTTGCTTCTTAATTGATGAATTTACAAATGCTTGTCAATGTTCAGACTGAGTTCATAGGAATTCAATAAGAACGCCAGGTTGAGAATTTTGTTTCTTTGCCATTTTAAAACAACGTGGTTTCGCTTTTTTTACTGTTGACATTACGTGATATAATATTTAAAACTTGATTGGTTTTTGCTTATGGCGATTCGCAAAAAGTCGAAATGAATCCGACTTTTTTTTTCGCTGCAGCGAAACGCTGTTCAGCATAATTGCCAGAAATGTTTTATCGGCGCATGCTTTTCGACAAAAAAATTCGCTTCGCGCAAATATTTCGTCTTATGGAAAACGGCCTTCAGTTCTCAAAAATAATCACGTGTTGGGGAGCATTTTTTTTGGTATAGCAAAACCGAGTGTAGTGCGAAGTGCAAAATTTGTTCAGCAGTTTTGAAAGCGTATGGAACAAAATGTCTTATATTATATCACCTTCAAATAAAGCAAAAGTTTCAAGCTAAGTCGTTTTATGAATCTGAACTTGCATGGTTTAGATGGTTTTCAATCACTAGGAATAATCCGTGTCAACGGAAACATGAACACTGAAAAAGCCATTCAACTTGTTAAGTCAAGATTGTCTGAATTCCAGTCGGATTTGGACAACGACATAGTTGCAACAATCACCGATGGTGTGAGTGTTATGATGAAATACGAAAAAAAACACCAGCCCCATTTATGTTGGCTGTCTTGCAATCTTTGTGTTTGCGATATACTTTATAAACCTCATAAGATAAACGATGGTTTAGTTTATGATAAAACTGAAGAGGAAAAGGATTATGAAGAAACAATAGAGGAATGTGATGAATTAAGCACTGAGACAAACTTAGTTTCTGGTATTGGTGCTATCGTTGCTAAAATTCGTACAATTGGTAAAGTCTTCAAAAAGTCCTCAGTCAGAAACGATGACAATCTTCAACCTCAAAATATTCAATCCTTTGGAAAGGAAAAAGCTTTATTTTTTGATTTTAAAACGAGATGGAATAGCCAAATTAAAATGCTACGAATATTTTATGAAGTTCGCAAAGAAGTTAAATTAGCAATAATTGATCCATCTTGAAAAAGAATTCGATGTTTCCGATAAAGAAATGGAGAATATTAAAGAACTATGCATTGCTCTTGCTCCCATTGAGATGACTGGAGAACATTTGTGTAAGTAAAATGCTGATCGTTTTCTGGCTGAAAAAGTTACTAAATTTGTTGCTAAGAAGCTAAATGATCAAGGGACATCAAAAAGACTTGCTCTCCAAGAAAATTTGAAGTCCGAATTCAAGAGAGAAGAAACCCGATCTTGTATACTTAATTCAATATTTAAAATCTCCGGACACTTTGGATGAGCAAAAGGATGAGTTTAGTCTAAAAATGAAAAAACGTAATATAATATCTCTGGCTACTTCACTTTTAAACAGACTATATCAACAGAAAGTAGGTGAAGAGCTAACAGTTGGTTTTGAAGTTATTATTACACCTGATCAAACATTAAAAATTAATGAAAAAAATTTCTTTCAAATGAGTTTGCTTCATTTATTTAACAAACAGAGCATGAAGCTATCACCGTAGATAAGATTGGATATAAAATTTTGAAAAAAGAGATGAGTTTATTTGAAGTTGCTCGTGCAAGGCCTAAAAATCTTGAAAAACTTTTTAAAGCTTTATTAAATATTAAACCAACATCAGTGGGGCCAGAATGAGCTTTTTCAGCCGCAGAATTTTTGCCACAAAAAAAGAAATAGATAGGGAGATGATACCCTTAACACATTGATTTTAATGCGTCAGTTCTAAAAAAATTTAAAAATAAAAGTTATAAAACTTCTTCATTTTCTTTCAAAATTTGAAGTTCTTTCAAAAACTTTCAAAATTTGAAATTCTTTTGAAAACTTGTTTTTTTTTAAATCAAAATTGACTAAACTTACACCCCATAGGTTATTTAATAGCTGCTGTAACATCTAATTGATAAAATTATCCGGGTAAATTTAAAATTACCCATTACCCAGATTTTTGGCCGGGTAATGGAAACACTGTAAGAAAGCAAACTATTATCACAATTACAAAGATATTTTAATTTATTTCGTATACATATAAAGTTTGTCTAAAGTTAATATACTTTTCTTTAATTTATTGTTTCGCTAACTATGCTAATATTACATGGGGTAGTACACAACCATCAAAACATTAAAAAAAACTTAGTTTGCAAAAACATGCGTGTAGAATTATTTACAGGTAAAAAAGTTTGTCTTTTTTACTTTAGACAAACTTTATATACATATGGACAATCTCAGTACATCAGAGCAATGGTTTTACTAATTTTTGATTGTAAATATTTAGTATGGGAAGCCAAGATGAGGACATTGGCAATACGTTGTAACGGAGCTCTCCCAGGATCAGTAAAATTAAGCAACCCAAGACCACGGCCTTGTTAACCTAGGCGACAAAATGTATTAAAACTTTTGGTCACATTGCCAAAAAACAAGACGTTTTTCATTATGAGAGCTAAATTCCTATGTAAATTGTTGCTTTGTTTGGATTTATTGGAGTAGACCTTGTAACGGATCAATGATACAGCGTTGAGGAGATAGTGAAGACTTTCTCTCAATTGCTCAAAATAAATTCCAAGACCATTTTATTTATATGGCAGAATTTAAATACATAATTGATTAGGATATGAAACTTTAGCATAAAAGTGTTTCCATGCCCTTATATAAAACTTAATTTATGTTCTAAATATGAAGAAAATGTTTTCTTCTATAAATAGTAAATAGAAAAGATAACTATCCAAATCAAAGACAATTTTCAGATTTTGCAGCATTTTATAACAACTATATTATTTTAACTTAATTTTCCGTACTTAAAAAAAAAGAATTTGGTATACAGTGAAATTTTTTTTGTTTTTGCAGTATTCCCAGATTCAATAGATAGCCACAGTTTACTACATTTAGTCTGAACAATATTTTAAAAGAATAGTCTAACTTTGTGCATATCTAAGAATAGTCTAACTTCGTTTTAGTATGAAGACAGGCTTGTGCATTAGGGTGGAGTGAATTTTAGTTTTTTTTACAATTCGTTTAGCCTGGGTGTGCAAAAGTTGTCTATTCATTTCAGAAATACTCTGAAAAAATACTAATGCTCTAGGAAATTATCTTGAGGTTCCTCAAGACCTTTAAAATTTTAATAGGTCCCTAATATTATGTAAAAAAAAGTTTTTCAAAAGTATGTCATGTTGGGTCTCAAAAGAAGCAAAATTTTATAAAAAAATTTAAAAGTAACAATTATTTTTGAAAAAAAATTGTTAGTTTATAGTTTATTGCAGAAAAAATGACCTTTTAAACTAAAAATGAAAAAAGTTTAATTTTTTTAATTATAATTTCAAAAAATTCTTAAATAATAATTTTTTTATAAAATAGTTGTTATTTTTAAAATTTTTATAAAATTTTGCTTCTTTTGAGACCCAACATGACATACTTTTGAACAATTTTTTTTTACATAATATTAGGGACCCATTAAAATTTTAAAGGTCTTGAGGAACCTCAAGATAATTTCCTAGAGCATTGATATTTTTCCAGAGTATTTCTGAAATGAATAGACAACTTTTGCACACCCAGGCTAAACGAATTGTAAAAAAAAACTAAAATTCACTCCACCCTATTGTGCATATCTGTAAACAGCACAAGCCTGTCTTCAGTTAGTTAAACGTTTTACTTCACTAAAAACTCCATAAAAATATTATACTGTAGTTTAAATAAAATAAGTTATCAACTCACACTAGTCCAAAATGGCTCAAAACTTGAACTTGAGTTTCCGAAGAAACCCTTAGGGGGATTAAAGTACACTCGCATTTCAAAAAATGTAAAAATCGAAATCAAACTATTTTGTCCAAGAAAGAAAATTGATTTTGAATTTTTAACATTTTATAAAGAAATGCCTGTTGACATAGTTATTGAAAAAAATAATTTTGACTCATTCTAAACTGGAAATACCATCCAAATTTTTCTATATGTAGCATATTTGAGTGTTTGGAAATTAACTTTTATATTCTTGTGTTTAAAAGTTTATAAAAGTCTTTCTTTTTGTTAAGATTTTCACTCATTCCTAAAAAATCTAATAAAAGAATGTTAATATTCAAAGATCCTAAATTTTTAATGTATATTTCTAAACACCTGATTTGTAAGTTCAAAGTATTAGAAATTAAGCTAAAAATGCTAAGTTTGTAGTTTGCAATCTGGCAAAATGTTTTTTTCTCTTTTTTTGGGAAAAGGCATTGACCCTTAGTTGCTTTGGTATATGAATTGAGTCAAATCAAGTTATTTCATTAAAAATGCCTAACTCAGCTAAATACCATGATGATTGCAGAAAAACTTTTTGTTTTCTTTGTATGAGAAAGTCTGAAAGAGTTTTAACCTCCTTCTTGATTGAGCGAGTCAAAGAAATATTTTCTGATGAAATTGATTTTGCCGATCAAAGGGTTCCCTTGGGAGTTTGTGATCGCTGCAGAGTTAACCTTCAAAAAAGGCACAATGGCGAAAATGTGACTCTTCTAAGTCTTTTTAATTTTGACCAAATTGAAACCCGTCCCTCAACAAGAGGCCAGGAATGTGATTTTTGTCTCATTTGCAAAATTGGTCACCTCAAGCTAAATGAGAGACACCCATTGGAAACATCAAACATTTCATCATCATCATCATCATCATCATCATCATCATCATCATCATCATCATCATCATCATCATCATCATCATCATAATTATCAAAATCTGAGAAAAGATGTTCAGACTGATTAAAAATCATTAGAAGAGGTTTTCCACACACTTGCAGTAAATCTATCTTCAGGCAGAATATAAAGCTGCTTGCATCTAAAGATTTGAAGGTTGGAGAGCAGATTGCATCATCTGTAATTCTTTCAAAAGATGCATCTCCCCATGGAACCATCAAAATAAGAAGATCTTGGGGTAAAAGAACATTACCTATAACGCAAGGTATTGTTATGGAAGATTTATTTTACTTTTTATAATACAGATATATTTGTAATTTCACATATGAATTTAAACAAAAAACTAATATTATGATTTTTCATCAACTTCCCATGGACAAGCCTTTGTTTAAAGGAATACAGTAATACTTAATTTGTACCAAATTGATAAAAAGTAAAACAAAATTCTACATAGAATGGACTGTTTCATTTTTCTCACTTCTACTACGTTTTTAGGCCCTGCATATCAAAAGGAATTCTTCAAAAAAGAATCTGAGTTGACTGCCCAAGATTGCATGTGCAATCTAACACAGGATTGTCAAATACAAGAATCAAAAAACTTGCTACAACTTTCAATCAAGTGTCAAAATCCAATATAGCTGTGATCAACTTTCGTGAGAAATTCTCTCAACTTGGTAAGCAGCTTTCTGATCACTTCACCCAAACTACAATTGATTTTCATGATCAGAATAAAATCAGTCATCAAACAGTGGTCCAGTGCAATCAACTCTCTGCATTTACAGATGAAATTTTGAAGAGAAGACAAGTTTTTTATTGATCATATAGTAAAACTTGGCATAGATGGAGGTGGCAGTTTTTTTAAAATCACCCTTGGAATCCAGGAGGATCTATCATCTCAGCCACTCTGTTCACCTAAAAGAAAGTTATTGACTTCTCAGCTTTGAAAGGACAGTAGTGCTAAACGTCAGTTTCTTGTAGCCATTGCTGAAGATGTTCAAGAAAATTATGAAAATCTGAGAACAATCCTGAACCTAATTACACCAAACAATGTGAAATACTTTGCTTCATGTGACACGAAGGTAGCTAACATCCTTTGTGGATTGCAGTCACATGCTGGTACCCATCCATGCACATGGTATGATATAGATTCCAAGAATCTGTCCCTCAAAGGCAATCTTCGCACTTTTGAAACACTACGGAATTGTTTCAAAGCCTTTTAAAATGCTGGCAGAGATTCAAAAAAAGCAAAGCAGTTCAAAAATGTCATTCATGATCTCTTTATCTCTGTGGAAGATCTTCTGCTTTTCTTAGACATTATTCCTCCAATGGAACTTCATCTACTCCTGGGTGTTGTTAATCACCTCTACAAAGCACTGAAGGACCGCTGGTCAAAGGCTGATGAGTGGCCATCAGCACTTCACATCAAATGTTAGCCTTTTCATGGAGGTCGGTTTGCTGGGAATGAGTGTCACAAACTTTTGAAAAACATTTATGTATTGCAACAGCTTGCTAAGAAAAATTGCGCTTTTGAAACATTTCCTATCATTGACACATTAAAGAAATTTGATTCTGTTGTGACAGCTTGCTTTGGCAATGCACTGCATGAAAGCTATATTGATAAAATCAACAGCTTTAAAAGCTCTATCTTCAACTTACAATGGTCAGTGTCACTGTCAAAGGTCAATGGTCAGTGTCAGTGTCACTCCAAAGGTCCATTCAGTATTTTACCACATTCAAGACTTTGTTGCTCAGAGAGAAGAGTCTTTGGAGCGTTACAGCGAACAAGCAACTGAGTCTATTCATCACAGCTTCAGTGTTTATTGGACTAGATTTAAAAGGCCCTCTCATCACCCAGAATATGGAATGAAATTGAAAGCATCAGTGGTCGAATTTAACAGCAAACATTTGTAGAATGTAAAAAGAAATAATCAATGTGGTTTTTATTTGTTTGGAAGAATAAATGTACATTAAAATTGTTTAGTGTTTATCATTTTAACTTAGTTGTGATAAAAAAAGACTCAATATTATGAATATTATGCTTTTGTTATATTGAAACAAAATTTCTACAATTACCGCTTAGTACACTAATGTTTTTTTTAAGCTAAGGATTTTTCTAAACCCATACACATAATAACGGAATGTTCCAGCACACAAATATGCTACATATAGAAACATTTGGATGGTATTTCCAGTTTAGAATGAGTCAAAATCATTTTTTTCAATAATTATTCCAACCGGCATTTCTTCATAAAATGTTAAAAATTCAAAATCAATTTTCTTTCTCGGACGAAATAGTTTGATTTCAATTTTTACATTTTTTGAAATGCGAGCATGTGTACTTTAATCGAAAACTTCGAAAACTCAAGTTCAAGTTTTGAGCCATTTCGGACTAGTGTGAGCTAACCATGTAATTATTAAAAAGGAACAACTTTGATTGGAAATGAACATGAGGGAGATAATAACAATTACAAATTGTTAAGACTTGTCAGGATTGGGAAGTTTTAAAAGAAATAATTTACCAAACAATTTTTAACAAATTGGTAATGTTAGAAGATTTTAAGCCCTTTCTTTAACGCCAAAGTTTTCTATACTGATCAGTCATGTATCTAAATTCTGCCATAGAAAAAATGGTCTTGGAATTTATTTTGAGCATTTGATAAAAAGTCGTTACTACTTCTTCAACGCTGCAACACTGATCCGTTGCAAAGTCTATCAAAATGAATCCATATATGGAAACAATTTACAAAGGAGTTTAGCTCTTATTATAAAAAACATCTTATTTTCTCTTATCCTAGGCAAAAAATAGCCGTGACTGAATGTAATAAAATTTTGGTCAATTATCAGAGAGAAACAAGATGTTTTTATTATAAGAGCCAAACTTGTAAATAAATTATTTCCATGTTTGGACTCATTTTTATTGACTTTTTTATAGACGAATCAGGGTCGCTTGATTTCACTGATCCTGGGAGGAAGTCCGTTACAAGGTATTACTTATGTCCCTTACAGTTTTTAAAACGTTACTGAGTTATTCAGGTGATAAATAAATGATTTGCAATTTTGTTTTTTAATTTTCGTTTTAATAATTTATAGGAATGTAATGATGTGAACTTTTCACTTTCAATGTTAATTTTCATTACCAATGTAATAAAATAAAATACCTTTTGTATTTTTCTTTTCATGTAACTTTCAACTGAAATTGAAAGTAAATTTTTGAAAACAAACACGGGGACAAAGAATTGCGCGAAACAGTTGCAAGAAAAGCGCAGCTACAAAGAAGTCGCGAAATAATACAAAAAATGTCATAAATACTCAATATGAGTTTTTTGATTTTGTGGACTCAGAGGCGATTCTATGTATAAAATAAGGGGGAGGGGCGGGGTGAATCCTTAAAAAGTACCAACTGGTTCCTTTAAAAAAAAAAAGTCCTTAAAACTAAAATCTACCCGACCGAATTGTGTCAAATACCCGACTAAATTCGTAAAAAAAACCGAAACATATACCCACCGCCTCTCCCGTAAAATCGCCTCAGGGTGGACTATATACATAGTGATAAGTAAACTATACTCTTTCAGAAAATATTGAATTTTTTTTGGACACAATTCAAAAAACCTCAATTTAGTTAAGGCTAACCGTGTTAATTGTGTTAAATGTGCTAATTGTGTTAAATGGCGAACGAAAAAATGCGACGATAGTTGCGTATGCATAGATTGTGATGATTGTAAAAGTATTACGAATTTTTTTATTTGTTAAATTTGTTGGTGGTCGTTTTTTTTGTTCAAAAATCTCCCGATTACCAGTTAGCGCGTGTTTTCACACTTACAGTCATAGTAAGTGAAAATAACAATAAAATTTTAATAGACCAATCAATATCAAAAGTTTTTGCGAGTGGTTTCTATCGGTACAGGCAATTTGCGCTCAACATGAATTTTTTTTATAAGAAAACAAAGCATATCCATTTTTTTATTTATACCTTGAGATTATACTCTTACATTGATAACATAATATCAAATTGATATTTGCAGAAAAAATATTACAAAAATTGGACACTCCAATTATAATTATACTCCTGAATAAAAATCAGTTATTAAAAAACTAAAAATCTGCATGTAAAATAATTTTTTAAACTTAAAATTTTGTAAAACACCAAAAATAAACATAAATAAATAAAAATAAATCTCCAAAAACTTTTAACGAAATTATGAAATATAAGTAATCTAATTAGTATTTAAAGTAAAGGGAAAACTCTTCTTAGAAAATGCTGCTACGAAAATCATTTTAAATTGGCTTGTAGTTGAAGGTTCTTTTAATTTCGTTACAGGAAGGTAAGTTGTCAAGTACAGCCTGTTAATACCTAAAAAACAAAAACAAAAAAATTACTACTGTTCTATCAATTTATCATACATGTTCAATTTTCATTCAACTTGTAAATTCTATTTCATAAATCTACACACACTGTAATTTGCATAGCTTGTTAAATAGCCTAGCTTTAGATATGTTGTGGATAAATAGCTAGCCTTAACCTAATCTTAAACCAATAAAATAATTTAATATTAAACCAATATAATAACTTAACCTTTTACCAATAGAACTACTATATACAACTGCACCTTAATTTATTCAAAAAAAAAAAAAAACATAACATTAAGAAAGGTGTCATCTTGTTGATATTTTTTTTAACAGGTAATATTTATAAAAATAATAATAGAAATAAATTATTTTCACATTTTGAATATGCTATCTTTTTTATGAAGGTTATATGAAAATTTCTTGAAATGATATAAATAAAATCCAAGTCTAAAAAAAATATATTAATTAATTTGAATAAATATAATTTCTGAAATCGAGATATAAACATAATGCAAAAGGATTCTCAGGAATATAATGTAACCAAAAATTTTGTTGCTTGAACTTTCTTTTTGATATTTGTCAGCACAAATTTTTTAATAAAAAGCCATAAAACTGAGCAGCATTGCAAGTCATTACATCTGTGATACCTATTTTGAAATTCACAATACTTACTTGGATCATGGCTTTACTTAGATAACCTTAACACAAACATCAAGGTTAATAATCTGATACCTTGTATTAGATTATTATAACCTGATTCCAGGTATATCTGATACTGTGTATCAGATGTTTATCAAATTTGAAAAACAAACCACAAATTGTTTTTGTTTTTGAACATGCAACGCATAAATGAATATTAATGAACATAAATGAGAGAAACAGTTTTTTAATACATACACCCACATTTGTATGAAAAATCATTAATATAAAACATTTAAATCTGTAAAAATAGAAAATTTGTGAACACTTCAGTTCATTACTTATAAAATGTAACATTATATTCAAATAGTACATTTTTTATTTGGTAACATATTATTAACTTATTTTTAAGTTAATAATATGTTACCAAATTTTATTTGGTAACATATTATTAACTTAAAAATAAGTTAATAATATGTTACCAAATAAAAAATGTATCCTTTATAAAAATATTTAATGAAGTTACATTACAAGTATGGAAAATAAAAAATAAAAAAAATGCAGAATAAAATCCAAACAATTTTAAAATTTAATGAACATAACTTTAAAATTCACGAATACGAAATAAAACATAGAAAAAAACACAAAACAAAAATATAAAAGAAAAATAATAATTAATATAAACAATTATTAAGATCTAATAATAAAAAAATAAAACTTGGAGCTTCAAACACTTTCAAGTATTTTTTTTTCCTTCACAAAGCCTGTTTACCTCAGCCAAATAAAACAAAAAATAATATTTAGTGTGTTTAAATATCCTAATAACACAATAATGTAGAATAAACATAAACTTACTTCATAAAATGATCTGAATGCATTTCTTGATTAAACATGGATGTGCAGTCCATGTTAGTGCTAGTTACACGTTGCAAGTTTGGATATTTGTAAACATTTTTTCATACTGTTTTATATATATACTACTTATACCTACTAATAAATATTATTTTTATGAAATATATTTTATCAACTATAAAATTAAAAAAAAAAAATTTTAAATGTCAAGGAACATTTGAATAAAAAATTTTAAAGCATTTACATTTTAACATAGAAAACAAAGTCTTAAAAAATATATATATATTTTTTTTAAATCAAATAATAAAAAAGTATTTTTTAAAAATGGCTGCCAACTTTTTGGAAATTAGTCAAAAAGTCACATAGAAACATCAGAGATAAACTCATAATTATCTTTTATTTCATTTATAAAAAAATTACAAATGGTCCTGAGTGCGTTAGGTCCATATTTAGATTTTAACGTTAATTTATTATTTTAGGTTCTAAGACTTTTTGAAAATCAAAAATGCCAACTTTTACAAGAAAAAGTAAGATGCCTGAAGATATTTATTAACTTTCAAAATCTCTAGCTAAAAAGAAAGATATTAATGCAAGTATCAATTTCAAATGTAAAACTGTGTGTATAGAAGAGGTAACATAGTGGTTTATCGAGCATATTTTTGTAGACTTATTTATATGATTTAAATAATACAAAGAATGTGTAAAAATACATATATTCTTCCATGAACAAAAAATATAACTTATATTCCAACATATTAACACATTAAAACATTCAACTTTTGACCAATTAAGCAATGAACCTTGGTTACTTAACTGCATATTTTAGTGTAGACTGAACCAAACGTAAAAATATTCAAGTCTGCGCAACATTTAGTTTTAATAGTTGCGCAAACAATTTGCGCTGAAAGATTTTTGGCCAAAAATTAACACTGTGCATAGTTGATTTAAAGAAGAGTACTTCAACAATTCTATGAACTAATTAAGATGGTAAAGAAAAAGCTGATAAAGTTAAAATAAAAAAGAGTTTAAGAAGACTTGGATTGCTAGTGGTGTTTTTGCTACGGTAATGAACAATTACCAAAGAAATTTTTGCTTGTAGTTTAAATTTACGTAGAAAACAATTTAAAAAAACAAATTCATATAAATATAAATTTCTTTAAGATATTTTTATTTACAACAAACAGAACAAAATATATGAAAAACAAAAAACGTTTTTTAAAAAAAAACGAAAACACCTGAATATTAAAAAACGTTGTTATTGAGTAACTTTTTAATTCTCTTAAATATTGCAGCAAATTTATTTTTTAGCTAAAAAAAAAAAATTCGATGTATACATAGTTTTTTTTTAAATAAATAAAAAAAAAAAATTAATAAAATACAGAAAAAATAGGTACAACATTCCATCTATACTGGTTAAGTAAAGAAATAAACTTTCTTATTCTCTATACTTTGCACTCTGCGTTGAATTATTTTAAATTTAACTGTGCTCTCAAACTTTTTTTAATATATATTTTATATACAATGCACATTATATCATTTGTATGTTCAAGTTTTGTGGATTTATTCCCATACTATTGGAAATTTGGTCACCCTAGGTTGAGAAGCTAGTATATTTCGTTGCAGCTGCTCATAAATGATCGTTGGTGGAGGATTCTCTCTGAGTTCTGGATCACTGTAATCTGTGTTTACATAGTACCCAACGCGAATAAACTCAGCGCCTTTGTAAGAACATGTCAGCAATATGACTGTCACACCGCAAATATCTGATTGGGGAATTAAATCAGGATTCGGCGGATCAGCCTAAAATTAAATATGTAATAAAGTTAATAAAATTTATTATGCAACAAGTAAAATACGTCAAAAAGAGTTAACATAAATAATTAAAATCGGAAAAAATGTAAACATTTATAAAATAAAATACATAAAATAAGTAAATAAATAAAACAATAAATTAATAAACAATAAAACAAGTAAAACAATAAAGTAAACAAGAAAAAAGCGCAGAAAAGAATTCAAAAAATAATAAATACAAAAGGTTAAAAGTAAAAAATTATAAAAATAACTGTTGGTAATAATTGAGAGAACACAAGATTATTTGATGCCAGACTACTATTACTGCAATATTTTGAAAAAATGTAAGCTTTTTCATGTTGAGGTTTTTCACATAAGATTTTTAAATCATATGAAGATGCTTTTGTATAACTTTACAACAAATTATAATGTAAATAAAAAGAACAACTAATTAATTCAATGAGTATAGAATTAACAAAAAATAGTTTTGAATTTCAAGAACTACAAGCTATAATTTATGAACTAATGTGGTGCACAAATTGCATCAACAACTGTAATACTTATAACTTCAATAAAAAGTTATAAGTAGGGACATGCGTAAAACAAAAAGATATAATTAGCAACAGACTTTAAACTTAGGTAAGTTTATGCATATATCAAGAATGCTTCCTAAAAAATTAAACTGATTACAGAGCATGTAATCAATATAATTTTTTTTACAACAAATAAACCCTAAAACCTGACTGCTCTCCATCCTTAAATGCGAGGGCAATATTATTTGAGTGCTCAAGATTTATAACTATTTAGAGTTTATAAGCTCTTCATTTTGGGGAGGCTAAACATTAAAATATTATTAGACAAAATTTAAAATATCAATAAAAATAAACTTGTTTTAGTATAGTTAGAGTATGAAAACTCAATAAATATTTTATGTTATACAGTGGTTTTCATAAATTTAGACGCACTCATTTTTTTTTACATATATGTAAGAAAATACTCAAAATAAAAATAAAATAAAAGTGCTACCGCTATGTTTGATATATAATTTAATAGAGGAAGTGAAACTCTATTACAGAGTACCTTCATTTTTTTTTACAGGATGTTTATTACTCATTCTATATCAATTAACACAAAAAAGTTAATTGATAAGCTTGATTTTATTTTATTCATAAATTTAGACGCACAATCAACTTTTCTCCCATATTTCTCATTAATAGACCTAAATTAATTGATTTTGTCAAAAAACCTTATAACCTTTTTTAGAGCTATTAGAGCTAATCCAAGAAATACAATGCGAAATACATCTCAAAGCACAGTCCGCCGAATACTTATCAAATACAAGATTGGTGTCTACTCTGCTTTGAAGAAACCGCTCCTGCGTCCATATGATAAACAAAGGAGACTAAAATGGTGTCATGAAAGAAGGTATTGGACAATAAAATAATGGAAAAACATGTGCAGTGGTAAGAGCAACTTTGAGCTTATCAATTGCAAATCTAACATAACAGTCAAAAGAATGGCTCACGAAAAGTATTACGCCAGGTACATTAGACCGACTGTACAAAGTGGAGGAGGCTCGATAGGAATCTGGTCATGCTTCAATTACAAAAGTGTTGGTATGTGCCAAACATACACCGGAAGAATCATAATATCAAGACAATACCATGGCCTCCATACTCATCTGATTTGAACCCGATTGAAAACATTTGGGCTTGGATTGACCGTGAATTGGCAAAGGTTCAAATTTCCACACTTGGCCAGCTGAAGGATGTCCTTAAGGAGACCTGGTATAGGGTCCCAGAAGCGATGTGCAAAAATCTTGTTGAGTCTATGCCTAGAAGAGTTCTTAGTTGTATTAAAGCAAAAGGCGGGTACACAAAATATTGATTGGTTCATAAATTATGCCTCCTAATTCATTGTGCGTCTAAATTTACGAATAATTTTTTTTGTCTTATTTTTTTAATACCATGTAGTTGTACCTAATTATTACTTAGTATTTGTAATTTTTTTGTAAATTTTTTTTAAATTTTGTATTCTGCATGTATTTATTTAATAAATAGAAAAAAAACTAAACCGAAATCTTTTTTGTTGTTGTTTTATCGTTAAAAAACTAAAAACTTCTATTCTCAAATATGAGTGCGTCTAAATTTATGAAAACCACTGTATGCCCTTACCTTCATAAAAAGTGGTTTCTTTCATATTCAAGAAAAAAATGATCATATAAGAAACTAGTTTATGAGATTTAATTAACCCACCTGTGAACATCCTCTGATGATAAAAATTCATACTTTTAACAGTAACTTCTTTTTTGTTCTCAGGCATCCTGAGAACAAAAAAGAAGTTACTGTTAAAAGTTAAGTTATGAAGAACCTAAAATTACTGCTTTCACCAATTGCAAAAAATTATTACAGTGTTTATAATTTCTTGAAAATTTGAAACTGGCGATAAAAAGGCTGGTGAAAACTTGGTTATTATTAAAAAATCTTTAAATTTGTAATCAACATTAAGAGAGCATTAAGTACTAATCTTCCTATAGTGAAAGTGTTAACAGGTGAAGGAGGAGATTCTATGAAAATATGTGTTAAAATCTTTGAACAAGATGAACTTAAAGTCAACAGAATAAAAAAAGAGAGAAGTAAACGCAGGAAATCAGAAAGTTACATGTAGTCTGGTGGGCAATGTATGCAGTTGTATAATGATATTGCTAAAGATGTTTCTGAAACTTATGATAAAACAAACTCTAGATATTCCCCAGCTAGATACACTGGTTTTTCATATTGCAAGGGATTTAAAGTTGGCTAATATGATTGCTTATCAACCATGGTGGCATCCATGCATATTTATATCGTGAAAGTAATGACCGTAAAACCAGAAACTCTAAGTTTGTGTGTGTGTGTGTGTGTGTATATATATATATATATCCTTATATCATAGTCGAAAGAGACTTTTATGATAAAAAAAGTCTCTATCAACAACATTTAAGCGACTTTAACTATTAAGTAATATTTTAATGTTGTCTTGTCTCTTTTATCGTTTTTTTTTAAAAACCGCCATTATAATGACTAGAAAGTTTTTTTAATTAATAGTGCTTTTATTTTTTTTAAACATATTTTTAAAACATGCACAGAGTGTTGCTACATCAACTATCTTATAGCCTTCAGCTACAAGGAAGTGCAGCTACAACGAACAAAGGTTTGGTTTTGTCAAGAAATCTATTATTGAAAAAAAAAAAAAACTTTTATCAAATTTTTAAAGGTTTTCTGGTCTGGTTTATAAATGTTCTCTTTAGAACTACAGTTTATGGAAGATACTTATTAACTCCCATGCAAGACTATACATACACACACAAAAGTTTTTATTTAAGAGCTTTAAATTTTTTAAATTTTCTATAAAATTACAATTATTTTGAGACCCAACTTGATAAACTTTTGGAGAGAAATATTTTTGGTAATATTGCACCCACCATGTTGTCAGGTATCTTGGTGTGGGAACTTTTTTTAATTGAACAAAATAAATGTGATTTTCTCAATCAGTATTAAAATGTTCTTTTATTCTTACTACAGACCGAAAAAAATTTTTTTTGTCATAACCCTAATATATACAAATATATAAAACCGGTGTGTGCTTTGGTAATGTTCTCAAGAACCTAGTTTTTATTTTATTTATGAGAGTTTAACAGAGTAAACTATAACAAGATAACTGTTTCAAGTATTGCCTTGATTCCAGCATCAAGCATTCTATAGTCAGATTGAAAAACTCTTATAACTTACGCATAACATTAAAAATTCACATTATGTTGGCCCACAGTTTATTTTGTGAAAAAAAAATTACAGCCAAAATTTGCAGAACAAGCTGGAAAAATCATTTGCTCCAAATTTAAACCAACTTGGACATGATATAAAAGAGCTTTAAGTCACAGGGATCATGAAAACACTTTCCAACATTTTATCAAGATAAAGATAAGTATAGTCTTTAAAAATCTTAAAGTAAGGAACACTGACCATGATAAACAAAGCTTCTTGCAGGCTCTACCACTACTGCATTCAGTTTGTATAGTGGAGTAATTCAGTTTGTATTGTGGAGTAATTTAGTAAATTAGTAATGAAGTTCTAAAGAAATATTGAAAATTCTTTAAATGATAACTTTAATTTTCTTGCAGTCAGAAACTTGACAAAAAGAATAAAGATAAAATATTTTCTAAAAGGAAAAGAACCAACCCCAACCCCCATCCACTCTGAAAAGCTTAAAGTTATTTTAAAGTTTTTCTCTCACCCTTTCTTCCTCTACCTCTTCTCTTTGCATAAAAATGCATTCCAGGATTTTAAAAAGGTCTAATTTTTATTTTTCAAAATAAATATCTAAATAAAATTTTTTTTTTTTTGATTGGACAAAGTTCAAAATTTGGCTGTAAACACATCAAAACATTTATTTCATATTTTATATATCAATGTAAAGTTGAAATGCTTTTAAACCAAAGTCTGTTAGATGTTTTTTATCTGAAAGGGTAATATGTTTATTATCAATTGCTCGTCAACCCACAGAGTTTGCCTTTTCAGATGAGCAATATGATTAAGGTATTAAGGTTAATTTTTATTAAATAAAAATACACTTTTAAAGAATAAAAACCCACAACCAAAAATTTGGGTAAAAAAACTCACAATCAAATATTAGCATTTGAAAATTTTTTTAATTTTAAAATGCTAATTTTTGATAACTCAAAAACTTGTGTTACATAATTGGTGAATGATAAAAACATATAGCAAAATTTTTGTTATTTAATCTGCAATGTGCACACAAAATGTAAATCTCAAACTGTATTTTTCAGCTAATGTATGACACCACACTTTGGTTTCTAATTAAAAATTTTATTAATTTAATTTTGAAAGTTAAATTAATAAAATTTAAAAATTTTATTAATTGGTTACTTTAAAAGTTTATTTATCATTATTTTATACTTTATTTTTTATATTTATATGTTGTTATGTTTACTTATAGCATAAAAAAAATTAGTATTCTAGCTATTTTGGTCTAACTAAAAATTGTTATTTACATTTTTATACTTACTTTTTTTTCTTAAAATTTTTTGAATCTTATTCTATTGAAAAATGTTTTATTTTACCCAGTCTAAGATACACTAAGAACTAAGAATATAATTGAAGAAATTATGAGCAATAGGAGAAAAGTGGTATAAAACAGACACGGATCGGAAAAAGGACAAATCTAAAATAAAAATGAAGCCACATCATTGCCGACTTTGAAATGACAGAAGTGTTAAGTTAGGTGCAAATGGAGATGCGTTGTAGTTGCCATAAAAAAAAAATATTGTTGATTCTATATTTTTTTATCTTAAAAAAGATTTTGATTGTCCTTTTCAAAACATGTCTTTTTCATACCTCTTTTCCCCTCCTAAGAGAGAAGTAATAACTAAAAAAAATTTTGTGTTTCTATTACATAACCCTTGTGACAGGTACTTAAAGATCTTTGTAACAACATTATTTTATTTTACTTCAGCTATCTAACTCTGAATTTCATAGAAAATTAATTTACAAAAAAATGTTAACTTTATAAAACATGCAACAGAAATTAATTAAAGAGTCAAACTGGTATTTGCAAGCCATAAAATATTTTGTGGGGCAATCAAGCACTCCAATCTATATGATTTTGCAAGTTGCTCAGGCTAGAATATACAAAGGAAACTAAAGAACATGTTCTGAAAGAAAAATATAATATAAACCAGCAAATTTAAAAGCTGAGTGACTTTGAAATGACATTACCTGATTTTATAGTTTTAAATATTAATTATAAGCAATATATGATGCTTATAGATGGTAAAATCCTGAACATTTTAACAAATACTAAACCAAGCCAAGTCTGCCCTAATTGCAGAGCTACCCCTCCTAAATTTTTTACCTGCCTGCAATGATTGATAAGGTGCTGATACATGCTAAACATCGAAAACTTTGGGGAAGAAGCCCCTGAAGCAAGGAATAAATTTTATAAGTGAGATAGAGAAATCCATGTAAGGAAAATTAGCCTGTTAATGAAGATATTTTTAATAGATCAATGGATACCTCTAATCCAGTATTTCTAGCATAATCTTGAAGTATCACCTAAAGCAGCAACAAAACTTAACCTTACGTTCAGAAGTTATTACAGTGTTACCACTGCCACAAGTATTTATAGCTTTGCCAACATCTGCAATAAATATTGTAGCCAGCTCAGAAGACAAAGATGAAGATGATTTTGGTTAAGAAACTGGACCATTAGACTATTTTGAAATTGATTCAGAATAAAATAGTGTAAGTTTTCTGGATAACTGTAAATTTACTGTTTTGTATTACACAGGTAGTATAACTTTGTATTTCACAAAATTTTATTTTATTTTTCATAATATTTCTTAACTTTCAATCCTTGTGAAATAAAGTCTGTATGTTCTTTACTTTGCAAGTAGTTAGATATATAACACTGTTTCTAGGGAGAAATAGTTTTCATAGTAACCACATTATGGGCAAATATTGTTTAAATCAAAAAATATTTTTTTATATTCTTAAAAACACTGAAATAAACTTTGAAACACTAAAAATTTAGATCTATCTAAAAAAGTACACAATATTGAATTAAAACTATTTTATTGAAAAAACAAAAATCTGCAATGAAATATTCTAAACAGTATGGAAAGAAACTACAACTTCACTTGACTAACATACAATAAACTGAATAACATGACACAGACTTTGATTGCATAACTCGGCTCCCTAAAATCTAGATATGCCTGCAGCTAGTCTAAGCAAACTTGTCTGCTGTACTTTTTCACTCTTGAAATTTAAAGACAAGTCTTTTTCCTGTGTTCCTTTTAACTAAACAAATATGAACATGTGACAATACTTTAAAAAAAAAGTTTGTGTTCTAATTGTATTCAAAAATCTTGATCCAACACTGTCTGATCTAAACAGGTTTTGATTGGACATTTTGTCCAATAACTTTAAAAATTTTTCACTTTAAAAAAAATTAAATTGACCCTTGAAGTATATATATATATATATATATGTAGTATATATATATATATATATATATATATATATATCTATATATATATATATATATATAATATTATACTAAAAGTTATTAAAAAAAAAAAATTAGCCATACTGTGTTCAGAAATTGAATTGACATAACCATGTGTTGAATTTAATGATATAATTAATAAAGAATTTTCAAAAAACCCTAGATAAAGTACAAATTAATACCTGAAAAACAAACATGTGTTTTCCTGCTTGAATATCACCAACAAGTACGGTATCAAGAACTTGATCATATTCTGGATTTTCTGCAGCGCCAACATACACCAACTTCCACTCTAAATCTATCATAAATTTATTATCATAAATTACATAAATTTATTTAATTTATCATTTGTGATTTAGTTTCAGAACAATTAATTTATTTAGTTTATAACATATATATATATATATATATATATATATATATATATATATATATATATATATATATATATATATATATATATATATATATATATATTTATGTTTAACAATTTATTAAAAACTTTTATTGAAATCTCCTCTTATACTAAACCATACTTTTACATAAAACTGTACTGATATAAATATTTAGAGCAGTGATTCTTAACTAGAGTTTATACAAAAATCAACTTTTTGAAAAACAAGTTTTCAACTTTAAAAGTACAAAAAATCCATGATTAAATGGTTTCCGAATTATTTGCTTGAAAAAAAAAAACTGAATAGGGAGAAATATTTTATTCAATTTATATGAAACCACAAAAATCAAAACTAGTGAATCCATTTTTTTGTAAAAAACTGAATTACGGATTTTCGGAATTACAGGAGATGAAATCCGGAATTCCGGTTTAATTCCGGAATTATTATAGAAGAATTTAAAAAATATAAAGAAAAGAAAGTACATTATTTTTTAACATAAATGTATTTAGTTCAAAACAATAAAATTAAAACAAATTACAAAATAAGGAAATATTTCATATTAAAATATTTTTGAACTACGTAAATAAAATTGCAAAATGAAAGTTCAATTTTCATTTTGATTTTTGAAAAATCTTCTTAAAAAGCACAAAGTATCCAATGTTTTGTCGTTGAGCCTTGATCGAATTTTTGTTGAAAATGCTCCTGCAGCGGAAAAAGCGCGCTCTGACTCCACACTAGTTGGTGGAATTGTTAATAAACTTTTGTAAAGATCTTCCAAAAGCATTCCGCAGGATCCCCCTTCATCCCAAAATTTAATTTCACTGCGAATTTCGGAATGAATCGATGATTTTTGTAGAACTTTTGACCGTGATTCCGAGAGTGATTCCTTTATCTTTTGCTGAAGAATTTCCTGCAAGGATAACTGAGTTTCCAATGATTCGATAGGTTTATCGTCATCCATTTTAGTAGACTCAGATACTGTCGGGTCTATTTCTAATGCTACTTCACCACTAAGTCTTTGGATTAGGGATATGATAATTTTGGTTATTTCAGTTTTCGAGCGACGCAAAATGTTCTTGTGAATTTTGGTTTTACCCCCATTATGCAAATATTGAAGAACATCGGATACCACAGTTCTTCTTCGATTAATTTGAACTTTAAACTCTTTTTTCATTTCACGGCCAATTTCTTCATTCTCATCAAAATTTTCTTACACAAACGTAAATGTTGCATCCGCAGAAAGTAAATTTCCATCAGCACGGCATAACGCGTCTACGGCTAATTTTATAGGCTTCAAATTTCTAGAAACTGTAGATATTATATTCCATTCTGAATCATTCAAAAATGTATCCGCTTTGATATCAATTATTGCCTTTTTTATTGAATTTTTCAAAAGATTAAAACGTTCTAACATGGACATCAGGCTACTCCATCTAGTCTTCGAATCAAGCAATAGCTGCAATTTCTTTCCATGATCTTCCTTCACATGTTTTTGCAACACTTCATTTTTTAAAGGGGAACGTCGAAACATTCGAACAATTACCGGAACTTTCATGATAACATTTCGCAACGTAAACTTTTCAGTAATTTCTACATCACATTCATTTCTCGTCCCCACTTGCATTCCTTCATCATCACTTAAATCTTCTTCATCAGAGCCCAGATCTAGGACACTCTCATAATCATCTTCATCTACCTCTTTCTCTGTTTGTTTGTAGATCACATTTACAATTGCAATCTGAATTGCATGAGCAAAACACAAAATTTGTTCACATGGTAATAATCTACCCACTTTTTGTATCATAGAAGCACCATCAGTTACAATACACGAAATATCGTTCCTTATATTTAACTGAAATGATTCTAACTTGTCCTCTAACAATTTTACACAATTTTCAGCCGCAAATCGACCATTAATTTGAGAAAGACCCAAATTCCAGATATTTTTGGACCCATGAACGTTAACATTCATATAACGTCTATTTCGAGAGGACGTCCACTCGTCTAATGTTAGACTAAAGCATAATTCTTTTTTAATTGATTAATTTCAGCAATTTGCAATTGTTTAATTTTTTTAGTATAATCCATCACGACTTTCTGTATGCTGGTGGGTGATTTTGGAATATCACCGAATCCACGCATTGTTAAACATTTTCTTAAATCGTTTGACGTACAAAAAACACGAAACGGTAAACCATCAGAAGCAATCATTCTAGCTACTACAGCAGGAAAAGTTTCATCTTTTTTTGACTTGAAAAAATCAATGATCGTGTTCGTTTTTCTGGTTGTGCTCACAACACTATCGTTACTGTCAGATGTAGAAGCTGTTGTATTTTCATCAAACTTTCGCTTGTTCAAAACTGTGTTGTGTTTAGAACGAAGATGTGTGTGCATGGGAGTTGTACATCCACCCAATATCTTTAAAACTTGCTTGCATTGCATGCATTTCGCCACCTGATTTGTTTTCCCTCGTAGAAAATATTTCCACACTGAATTTGATGAGCTTTCTTTTGAAATGTCCATAAAAGTTTCTTCAGATTTATCTACCATACTTGGGTTGGGATTTAAAACAATAACAATGTAAGTCTACAAAATTTTTGAAACATAAAATTAATATAATGACTTACTTTGTCTGCTCTGCATACAATTTAATTTCTTAATGTTAATATTTCATTTAAAAAAAAAAATTTAATGCACTTGCAGTAGCCTAAGCCTACTAAAATTTAAATTTTTTGAATTTATAACAGTGAAAGTACACAATGCTGCCATCTATAGTAAAAGTTCTTCTAAATTTGAAATTCTAAAAATTTCAAAAAAAAACTTTTGTTTTGTTTTTATTTTATGTATTTATTCCGTTTTAAAAATTTTAATTTTTATTACTAAAAACTGTTGTATTATACTACTGAGGATGACGACTTTGTCGTTGAAAAACGTTTTTAGTAATAAAAATTAAAATTTTTAGAACGGAAGAAATACATAATATAAAAACAAAACAAAAGTTTTTTTTGAAATTTTTATAAAAACAGTTCTAAATAACTTCAAAAATAAAATAAGAATTAAATAATCGAAATTCTAAATTCGAAAAATCCGGAATTTGCGTTTTTGAATTCCGGATTTTTAAAAATTCAAAATATGACGGAATTTCGGAATTCCGAAATCCGGATTTGGATTCACTAATCAAAACCAATATTAAAGTCAAAATGTACAAAAATGAATTACACATAATCCACACCAAACAAAGAAAACTTTTAAATGCAAAAAGTTCAAATTAGGAACAATATTTATACTTATTCCACTAATTTGAATTTTTCTTTAGGATAAGATTTAAAAAAATATGAAATGCCCACTGAACAGTGGCTATAGCCAAGGGCTGTATTTTTACCATTGGTTACCCTCAAAATTATATTGAATGAAAAACTATTATACAGTTTAAATAGTTTAGATCTGTTTGTTATTTGTTCTTGTATATACAATTCTTTAGTTGTTACAGCTTTTATATACATTAATTCTAGAATTCCACATTTAATCATCAACCAAACTATAGCGCAGTGATGATTGTAAAATTTAAAACTTTACAAAGTGGTAAAAATTTTCTAAAAGAGAAATGTTGTGCAATCATTACAATCATAAAACTAATACTTTGTACCAATAAAAATCTGAAAAAAAAATTGCAAATTGAAACATTTTCCAAACCCATTTTGGGCCCCCAAATTTGTGAGGCCCATTTATTCCTGTTAAAAGTATTTTTCTTTTTAAATCATTTAATAATATTAGCATAATCATATATCTCAGATTTGGCTGCACATTTTTGGAATTTTATAGCACACAAAATTGTCGCATCACAGTTGTTGAGAATCACTGATATAAAGTATATCAATAATCTTTTTATTGAAACATTAGATTTTAGGAAACCAGCAAATTAAGCCACTTTAGAAGTAAGATTATATAGAAGGATTATAAATATATATAAGAAACAAAAATGAAACCTTTTGGATCTTGTGGAAGTCTAACTATGGAATATTCAGAGAGATCAAAGTCAGAGCTTTTAAAAAGCAAAAATCACAAACACCATTTTAATTTAGAGAGTATCAAAGAGCAAATAAGACAAACATGTTTTCTTCTTGTGCTGGCGTTTCTATATTTTATAAAAACAAAAGTTGTGAAAATTTTATTAATGGCAAAAAAAAAAGAGTTCTGTATAGCAGTAACACTTTTACAAAGCTGTGACAGAAATGTAGAATAATTTAACAAAAATAATAAAAACAAATTCTAAAGTTTAAATAATTTGAAAGTTGTTTTTTTAAGTTGTTTTTTACAGACAGACATCAAATGAATGAATATGTTGTCATATCCAAATGTTTGCATCAAGCAATGTTTAACAAGCAAACCATATGCAAGTTTATGAAAAAGAGCATTCTGATACATATTGCCACAACGAATTTCTATAAAAATATGATCCTTAACTGACTAGTGAGAAAGAATAGAAGGAACTTATAAACTTTTTATGGTGATATGCCTAGTGATAAAAAAAACTCCATTCTGATCTGCAAAACAGGTTAATGCCAGGAACTGCATCCACTTGTAAAAAATTGCTTAAACTCTTTCGTAATATCATACTTAAATAAAACACATTTACAGGCATGGATAGGAATGGCATGCAATCGAACGCTATTGCTGGCCACGCAAATTTTTTTTTTTTATTGTCATGATGCTTGCATGCAGTAAATTCATTTACACATCGTCATGTTACACCCCTGATCATCACCCAGTGGGAAAAAGATAGCCAGATGACACAAGACATGTTTAAAACATGTATTACTACAAATTTTATGTCATAAACGCATCTTTTACCAATAGGTAGCTATTTGCTAGATAGTTCCTAGCTCATTTCCCACTGAGCATAATATTTGTGTTGGAGAAATTCTTTGTGGTTATTTACTTTACATTAAGTACTTTAATAACACATGTTTACTTAATTAATTAAGTAAACATGTGTTATTAAAGTACTTTAATAATGATTCTACCTAAATAAGTAGATTAATTACAAAGATTTTGCTCAAACACAAATATTATGGCAATCAGGGTTTGTAACATGACGACGTCTAAATTAATTTACAGGCATCATGATAATTATCTTATCACATTACATTATTATTCTACTTAAGCATGGTCTGATAAAAAATACCTTAATATCATGATGATGCAGTGCCATGTCTAGTGTGTTGGAGGCCCTTAAAAAAACTGTGGAAAGGAACAGGTATAAATGCATAAGCCACAAAAATAAAAACTTTGAGTTAATTCTATTTCCACATTCTATATAGTGAAATCTATCATCTATTAAAGTATTACACCAATTAAAAAATTTTTGTTCCTAAATATAGACAAAGAAAATATCAATTTCTGTTGATGTGCAACTAAGAGTTATTTAGTTTTTCGTTGTTTTCTCAAAATTAGTTTTCTTGGACTTAGCGGGTTTAACAAATGGGCTTCTCAAATATGTATGAAACTAAAACCATTGTCAAAAATAATATTATTGAGATAAAAAAAAAGGTATAAATATAACCTATTTAATATAATTTAAGTATGTTTATTAATTTTAGTTTATGTGATTAATATTTAATTATAATAACAACTGGTTTTAATTATTTGGTTTTAACTGTATTTTCAATATTATGCCAAAACTTTACAAAAAAAACATTTTGGAGGTTATACATCACAAAATACACTTAAAAAAAATACATATTGTATATATTTATAAATATATATAATAACTATATATAATAAATTTAGATAAATAATTTTTTATTTGATAATATTGTTGTTTATAAAAAAATTCAAAAATCATTTCTAATATCTAACATGTTAAAGTAAACCTGTAATATTAAAAATGACTAAATTTAAAATAATAAAAGGAAGCGAATATAAAAAAGGAAAACCGTTAATTGCTCCTTGAGAATAATTCAATAAAATAAATATTCAAGCTTAAAGTAAATGTCTAACAGGCTTGATAAACGGTTTGTATATAATTAAATATATATATATATATATATATATATATATATATATATATATATATATATATATATATATATATATATATATATATATATATGTATATATATATATATATATATATATATATATATATATATATATATATATATATACAGGGCTCGAATTAAGCGTATCGCGATTACTTTTCGCACCTTCGCGATTAGTTTTTTCTTAAAATTTGTTTTTTCGCAATCTTTCTTTTTTTCGTAATTTTTTATTTTTATTTTAGAAGATTGATACTCTATTCGCGAATATTTAGTGTTCTTTTACTGTATAAAACTGCAGTGACTTCTTTAACGATAATTTTTTTCTAAAGCGGAGCACAAAGTAAAAGAAAGAAAAATAAAAGATTTAGAAAATCAATTAGCAAAAATGTTCAAATGCAGGAAAAAGACCGATTGTTTAAGGAGGGAAAATTTATAAAAAACAAACGATTAAATACCTATTTGAATCAAGAAATAAAAGATTTTGATTGAAAAAAGAAATAAAAGTTAATTGATTGAAAAGCCACTTTCTTAACTCGAATTCTCAAGGGCTTTATTCCAATTTAGCTCATTTATTATGAACAAATTAAATGATATTTTTATAACTTTATTTTGCGAAGAATAGTGGAAAGCAATAAAAACTCTAAATAGTTATTAAAAAAAAACTTTAAAGTTTGTTAGTACACTTGCTAATTTTAAATTAATAACAATAAATGGATGCAAATAAGGACCACAGATTCAGGTTATCTACAGTTAAAAAGTGGAAAAAACATTTTAATTGCGAGTTAGAATACAATTTAAATGGAAATGAAGTTATAAGATTAAGATGCAATTTATGTAAACAATTTGAAAAACGGATAAGTCAAACAAAATTGTTTTCCATGACCTGGATCAAACCAGGAACAATATTAATAAAAAAAGATTCACTGGCATCGCACTTAAGCAGTGCGCAACATAAAGAGGCCACGCGAATTCATCAACAAACAACATTAGGTTCAGTTTCATTATCTAACCATGTTATTAATAATACTCCAATTGGGCGTGATTTACGCAAAATGGCCGTAAAAGGCGCTGACTCGTTACGAAAAAGTTTACTATTGCGTATTACTTGGCAAAACTTAAATCAAAAATCAAAAAAAGTATTAGATCATAAAAGATTCTATTATTTAGACACATTTTTTTCTTTCACTTTATTTTATTGAATGAAAAAAGTGAACGCTAACTTTTATTAAAAAATACATTGAATGAAAAAGCAATAGATAGAAATATCATGGGAATTTGATAAGGTTACTTAGATAAGAAAACTTACTTAATAAGAATTTAATTATCATTCTTGTTTGTGATTGTGCGGGTTTTCGTGAAAATTTTAAGTTTTAACATTTTATCACGATAATGTTTTCGTCATTTTTAATAGTTTTTTATAACTGTTTCAAATTTATAGATTGTTTTGTTAGAGTTTTAAATAATTTTTTTTACTTTTAAAAAACTTACAGAAAATTAAATATTCTAGTTGTTTTAAACAGTTTAAAATATGTAAATAAAATAGAAAATGAAATAATTAATTAAAAGAAGATTATATCAAGTTCATTGATTTTACAAAAGTACAGCCATTAGATTTAATGCAAAATAATAATAGTAATAATGTAAATTATAACTAAAGCTACTTTACAACCGCTGAACGTAAATGTTATGACATCTTATGCAAAAATGAGACTTATTATAAATGTTATTATAAATAAGTTAAAATAAATAATGCCCCCTCCCCTCCGGCGGGAGTGGAGGAGGGGTTATGAGCAACAACAAAATCGAGGTTAGATTTTTTTACATTAATTTGAGTCCTGATTGGAATCTCCTTAGTTTGAAAATCAATTAAATGCTAAAACACACTGAAATACAACCATAAAAAGTTTGATGCAGCTTACTCTTTATTCCTAACGACCACTGAATCCACTGAAACTATTGCAATAATTGCAAAATTTTTGAAAAAATCAAAAGGACAATATTTTGCATCAAGAAAGAGAAATTATTTTTTAATAAGCAGAGTTAGCCTTGTTAGAAAATGAAGAATATTTTACACAACTGACTCGTGTAATAATTCTGGCTAACACTTTATATACTTATTTTCATGCTGATGCTTGTTGTAAACAGTTTTTTATCTGTTATAACTTTTTGCCATTTATTTTTAAAAGTTAAAAGGAAATAAAAAAGCTAAAAATTAATATTTACAAAATGTATTTTGTTATCTTTTTAAAAGTGTTTACAAAGTTAATGTTAGCAAAATTTTTTAGCTTTAATTTTAAAAAATAATCCATTTTATAATCTTTTGAAATCGGACAGAAATTTCAATCTTTTTATTAAAACATTTTTTATATTTTGTATTTCATTTTATGCAATCTCATGGATGTCTTTTAATTAAACATTTCTATTAAAATTATAAAAGTAATCTTATTTAAATGTTTTTTAAAATGTAGTTCTTTGTCATACACATTGTCTTACATATTCTTCTAGATGAATAGCTTTATTTTTTATTGTTGATTGGTCACTAGTTAGTAGTTAGCTATCTGTCTGGCCAAATTGCTATCTTTATTGTTACGAATTATTGCTAGCTTATATAGCTAGCTAGTTGTTAACTTATCTGGCTAGCAATCCTCGTGGCCAAATCGCTGTCTTTATTGTTACAAGTTGTTGTTTGCTAGTTACTAGCTTATATAGCTAGCTAGTCTTTAACTTATCTGGCTAGCGATCATCATGGTCAAATTGCTGTCTTTATTCTTACAAGTTGTTATTAGCTAGTCACTAGCTTTTTAGCTAGCTAGTTGCTGCTTACATAGCTAGGTAGTCGCTAGCTTACATAGATAGCTAGTTGCTAGCTTAGATAGCTAGCTAGTTACTTGCTTATAAAGCTTGACTGATACTTGATAAACTTAATGCCATATTTAGGTTTTTGCTTGAAAGGCAATGAGAGACTGCCATAAGATATGTATCTAAGATTATAGCTATAAATATCCTTTGTGAATATAAAATAGTTATTGAAGTTGCTGGTTATGCTATTGTGGATCATGTCCTATACAAATATACAATTTGACAAGTAGATGAGCTCATCAAACTTCAAAATTTTAGGAAGACTATATGGTATGTCAAAACTATTAGGCTGAAAATGAATTATTCTTAATGATTTAATTTGAAGGTTTATAAAGGTTTTTTTGTGAATGTATAAAATTTGTCAACATATCTGACAGCCATACATAAGGGTTTCATAATTGATAATTGCCTTATTTTGGTAAGCATTTCAAGCTTGATTTTATTTGTTGGATGAACAGAAGATTTTTATTCAACAATATGCTTAAATACTTTATTTCATTAACAATATTTCGTTTTTGACCACAGATTATAAAAATTAACTTTAAATATTATTAATATTATTATAAACATTAAGTTAAAATGTTTCAAGATCAGCTGAGTTCATTACATAATATGGCAAAAATACTTTTGGTTTATATTACTTTACATATTATTCATTTGATTTTTAATCATATTTATTCATTTTTCAAAATACCTTTTGCATCTGTGTTACTGTTAATACATTTATTTCTTTATAAACAAGATATCTAAAAAAGGTCTTTTAACCACTCAAACCTACAACACTAATGTTCACAGCAAACTTTTGCTGATGAAAGCCTTCAATTTTTGTTGTAAGAAGTGGAATTCTTTGCAAAATCAATTACCCTATATTTCATTCTATGCTTTAAATAAAATTGCACTTAAAACAAAACTTTTTTTTTTCTTCTTGAGTTTATATGTTGATAATAATATGCTATGATGACTTCAAATATATTTTATCTTTATAAACATGACTTTTGGAATCCTGTGGATAGAAATGATGCATGTATTATTTATAGGTAAATGGTTTAATACCTAAACTTTTTTTTTTATAAACTGAAACTATTTTTATTACTTTCTATTAATTTAATAGTATAAAAACATAAAAGATCAAATTAATATTAAAAAAAATTCCTTTTTTAAATGAGTTTTTTATACACTTTTTCTTTTTTTATTTTAATTTTTGCTTATTTGCTTGGGTTTACTTTTATTCTTTTTTGTTGTATTTTATTTTTATTTTGTCATCATTTGTGTATAGAAATAGCAATTAGAAATATATTAACTTTATAATGTTTTTTTTCAAGTTACTCCAAAATTTATGTTTTAATTCCAAAAATTATAACTAAATACATTTATTTAACATTTTTGAATATACATTTAATTACACTTTAATTAAGTGTTGGTGAGTTGTTGTTTTTTTAAAAAAAAAAAAGATTAAGAAATAACTTTCAACTTCTTCAATATTGCATAATCGTCTCTATTTTTTACTTCTTCAGAACTGAAAATGAAATAAACTTACCACTACTAATATCCAAACATTCAAATGTTATTTGAAATTGAAAAGGTTCAAAGAATTTACATGGATTATTAAGAACTCCAACATCTGTCACCCGTACACGAGCAGCCATCACTTCTCGAAAACTCTATATAGAAATTAGGCTAATAACTCTAAAAACGCATATAAACAGACTCTATGTTACACTACTTTTTGAGATGAATTATTCCTTACGCTGATTTTAAGTTGTCCTGTTTTGTTTTGTTTGATAAAAAAAAGTTCGAACCGCTTAAAATCGAGCGGGAATACTCATCTTTTTTTAAAGAAATCTTGGTGCGCATATTTTATATTTAAATTAATTTATTCTAATTATTTCTTTTTGTCTCAAAACTAGACATTTATAACAATAGAACGGTTGTCATTAAACCTTTTCTTTAAAGCTTCAACTTGCGCTAATTGGACGAAAAAAGTAAAAATATACTTATAAAATGAAATTAAGTTTAAATTTTACATATCAGTGCTGGCACTGAAAATACATAGGCTTTTTTTGTGAGAACTGTTTGATCTCAACAGTTCTAAAAGTTTCAAGAAATATTGTGAAATCTCCATAAAAATAAAACCCTCAGTAGCAAAAAATTGTCAAATTGATAATGCACGTATTGCGGTAAGTTTTGTTTTAGAGAGAATTTCGATAATCATGAGCGAGATCTCGTCTCGTTCTCGTTTCTCGTGAGAAATGGGACTTCTCGTGAGAAACGAGAAATAGAAAATTCTCGCGAGAAGTAGAACGAGACTTAAATATTATGTTATTTTCCAAGTTAAAAATTATTATAATTTACAAAACGCTTAAATAATTTGTTTTTTTAATTAATATTTTGACTCCGTGATTTTAATAAATCTAATTAAAAATTTAATTTGTTTTTGACAAAAACAAATTAAATTTTTAATTCAATTTTTTTTTTAAATCTAATTAAAAAATTTTAATTAGATTTTAAATATTTTTAATTAGACTTTACAAAAACTTTTTGTATAAACTGGTGCACTTTTAATTAGATTTTAAATATTTTTAATTAGACAATACAAAAACTTTTTGTATAAAATGGTGCACTTTCGACTTAATTTCATTAGTTTACCAGTGGAATTCAACTTGACACATATTGTTCATATTGAAAAGAAATATTCTTGCCTCATTTCAACGATCAAAAATGTCACCAAGAAAAAACAAAATCTGGAGATATTTTCAAAAAACAAGTGACGGTGCTGAATACAAGGCGTGCAAAAAGTCTTTGAAAACAAAAGATGGAAACACAAGCGGACTTCATCGTCACCTCGAAAAAAAACACAGCCAAGATTACGTTGAGTATTCTGAAAAAACTGACGACTCTCTTCTTCCTCCTCCTAAGAAGAAACAACGAACCATGGTCAAAATGCTTGAAACAAAGTCCAAATATGACAAAAACAATTTTATTCAAAAACAGTTTGACTCTGCAATGCTGGATTACTTTTGCACTGATCTGGCATCCTTTTCAGCAGTCGAAGGAAGAGGTTTCAAGAAATTGTTTGACATTGCAAACCCTAAACTGAGCCTTCATCACAGAATAACATATTCAAGAAAGCTTTCAATTCGGTCAAGAGAAGTTCAAGCTGGAATGAAGAGTATAATAACGGAGATTACGCCAAATCTAAAAAGTGCTGCATTTGCTTCTGACCTTTGGACTTCTAGAGCTCAGGACAGCTACATCTCTTGGACTCTTCATGCTATTGACGAAAATTGGAGACTACATCACTGGACACCCCATGTCCAACAGTTCCCAGGCAGACACACAGGTATCTTAATTGAAGGAAAGCTGGATTCTTTCTTAGAAGAACTAAATTTGCCTGCTGATTTGCCAATGTACTGCGTGAACGACCAGGGAAGAAACATGAAACTTGCAGTCAAAGCGCCTTGACCAATACTTGTGCAACAATCATATTTTGCCATGTGCAGTTCTAGACTCATTTGAAATGATTGCTGGAATGGATGAGGCGTTGCAAACATGCAAAGATTTGGCTTCATTAACTCACCAGTCAACAGTTGCAGCTGAGTAGCTTGAATCAGAATCAGACGCTCAAGGAATCAATTTTAGACAGTTACGCTAATCTGTTGACACAAGATGGAATAGTGAACCGGATTGCATGGCTTCTGTCCTACATCTGAAGAGTGCAATTATCAGCTTATGTGCAAATGAAGATTTTTTTTCTTCAAAGACCATCAGTGCATCACAGTGGACATCAATCAAGGGAGCAGTAGAAATTTTGGCACCACTTAAAGAAGCTACAGAAACGTGGTCGGCTGAGTCTATTCCAACAATTAACACTGTCGCCGATTCTCTTTATTTAATCCATGACAAAATTGATCAATTTATTGAGACGGATGGTAAAAATGGCTACGGTGTCTTGTATGCAAAAAACTTGAAAAGCTTCATTGAGAAAAGATTTCCTCTTTGTCACACTGGAAACTTATTGAGTGCTGCAGCAAACTACTTAAATCCTGCTTTAAAGGGACTTCACTTGAAGCTCTTCAAAAAATTTCAAACAACAAAAGAATGGTTAGCCTCACAGGTTAAGGAAAATGTTGAGTGCCAACGTGTTGCCAGAGTCCTTTCAGCAGATTTGTCCCCTAATTCAAAACTGAAGCGCAAGTTAAACGTCAGACTTGAAACACAAGAGCCAACATCTGAACTGAATCCTATTTTGAGCGAAATGTGCCAGTATGAATATCTCCCTGATGCCAAAAAAGACTTTCCGATTCTTGATTGGTGGAAATTGCATTCAAATACATTGCCAGAACTCTCTTCATTAGCTAGACAAGTTTTAGCTATTCCAGCAAGTTCAACTAAATCAGAGAGAGTTTTTAGCTCAGGTGGAAATGTCGTCCGATCATCCAGACACAACTTACACCCAAAAAAAAGTAGAACAAATCATCTTAATCAGAGAAAACATTGTCTTGTTGGAGAAGTTTGGCAAAAAAAGTCTGAAATAATATTTGAAAAAGTTGTTTACATTTGACAAATGTCATTTGTGTTCATATGTGAAAACCATGTTTACATTTTTTTTTTTACTTGGATTTTAATAAATTTGTTTTCAAAAATTGTTAAATTTCTCGTCTCGTTCTCGGTCTCACGAGAAGTACTAACTTCTCGTCTCGGTCTCGTCTCGGTTTGAAAAAACCTAGTCTTGCTCATGGTTAAATTTCGACAAAAAAGGTTTACCATATTTTTTTTACGAGAATTGTAACTGATAAACAAGGAAGAGAAGGCACAATTTTTACTAATTTTAATATATTTCATAAAAAATAGGGGAAGTTTGTGTACCTAGGGGAAGTTTGTGTACCTAAACTTTTTTAAGAAATTGACAATTGTGCCCCTTCACCTCGAAACCCGTGTAGTTAGCCCTAGTTATACAGTTTTTGTTTTTTAATCCTATTTTGATTCTCAGAAAGTGTTGCCACATAAAGAGTGGTATCCGTAGCAAGATTCTCGATATTAATTTTGAATATAAAGCTTATAAACTTTATTTTAGTCTCATTTAAAATAATAATGTATTCAATAAAAGGTGTCATTTTTGTACTTATACAATTTAGTTTAAAAGTTTTATATTGTTAATTAGTGTTCATTAGGAGTAGTGTTGTGACAAAAACTAAAAATTGTAACTAACTTAACTAAAAAAACCGTAACTAAAATTACCCGACTAACTTTTTAGTCTAACTAAAATTAGTCGACTAACATTTTAGTCTAACTAAATTTAGTCGACTAACTTTTTAGCGTAACTAAAATTAGTCGATTAACTTTTTAGCGTAACTAAAATTATTCGACTAACTTTTTAGCTTAAATAAGTTAGTCGACTAACTTTTTAGTCTAACTAAGTTTAGTCGACTAACTTTTTCGTCTAACTAAATTTAGTCGACTAACTTTTTAGCGTAACTAAAATTAGTCGACTAACTTTTTAGTCTAACTGAATTTAGTCGACTAACTTTTTAGTCTAACTAAATTTAGTCGACTAAGTTTTTAATTTGCGAAAAATAAATTGTTACTTTTACCCAAAAAATACTTTTTTAAAATCTTGTTATGTGTTAGTTGTGAAGAGGTTTGAGCGCCATTTTTTAAATAACAAATTGCTGTAAGTTACAATTTAGATCTCCATGGCATCTTTTTCAAAGTTGGTTTTCAGGGTTTTTCGAATTTTTGGGGAGGCTTTTTTTTCTCGAGTTTGCGGGATATACACTTGTAATAGTACAAAAACTGTATCCAATTACTCCCCCCTTATTACTAAGTACTTGTTTTAACTTTCAATGAAAATCGGCTTAAATCTGGATTTTTTCAATTTCTTGTTAAAATGACTCATAAACTATTAGAAAAAAAAAAGGTGCCATATTTTTGAAAGACGTTGTATGCAGAAGCTTTTTCGGATTTCTTTTATATAATACCAGCAATTATTTTTTGAGGTAATAATACCTAATTTATTTTGTTCTACACTCATAAAACGCAGTTTTTACAGTGACGACAATACGATTGTAATTGTTAGTAACAATTACACAATATAGAAATAATAAAAAACATTAATTGCGTAACAATTTGTTATGCAATTAATGTTTTTTATTATTCCTATATTGTGCAATTGAATATATATCTTGTTCAACTCTCAATTTCTTTTTTTAATTATTATTAAAATGCTAATAACTAATTATGTATTCGGTATAAAATATCGGCTGTTTTTGGCGGAGTTGTTCTACTAACAAACCAATTTTTATTTAATTCAATAAAAGAAAATGTGGGGCAATACTAGGTACAAACAAAACATTTTTATTACCTAATTGTCACAAATTATATTACGTATTTTAAATTTCTTAAAAACAATAAATTTTAATGAATGTCTTTAAGTTTATTTATTTGTCTTAATTCATATTATATAATTTCTCAACACAACAAAATTTTAGGAATGTCTTAACTGACACCTCAAAGTAATGGTTTCCCGCTATATATTAGATAAACCGTTATTCTCAAAGTATATTTAAATTTACTTTAAGAAGTTGCATTTTGTCGAAAAATAATACGTTTTCTCCAATTGAATATGCTGCTCCAATATCTGATTTGATGAATCTGATGAAGAAAAGATTTGATAAAAGAAAGACTATAAATGAACAAAACCCTGCAAATCATAACGATAGCGAAACAAGTTCAAGTTTTTTATCCGGTCAAACAGAATATGAAGTTGATACTCAGTCCATTGAAGAAGCAGCTAAAACTACATACGAATATTACTCAATCGAGGAGGAAACATCAAAATGGATATGCAATCAATGTAATAGTAACAGACCTAAAAAGTACTCTTGTAAAACATCAAAGATTATATTAGATTACCATCTTGAACATGATCACGAAATAATAACGCCGAAAAAAAAAACGAACTATGAGTGGCTTGTCAAAAGAAGTTAGCGATAAGATTGATAGAGCTATTTTAATTTTCATTATTGCCTGTTGTCTTCCATTTATGTTGGTAGAAAGTAATGCATTTAAAGAATTTGCTTTGTGTTTAAATCCAAAGTATAAAGTGCCTTGCCGAAAAAAGTTAAGATCTCTTTTAACTGATTTATATCGAGAAAAAGTTGAACTTTTGAAATCAAAATTATTATCAATTAAAGTTTTATCTATTACTACTGACGGATGGACGTCCTGTCAAAACTATAGTTACATATCTGCAACTGCACATTTCATTTCTGACAAAACAAATTTCACCAGTTTTTGTTTGGGCTTTGCATACCTTAATGGCCGCCATGATGCAGATAATTTAAAAGAGGCTTTGCTAAAAATCGTAGAAAAGTTTAAAGTGGATGATAAAATATGAGATGGTAAAATAATGAGTATAGTATCAGACAACGCTGGTAACGTACGCAACTGTCTAAATTCTTTAAAAGTTTGTTTAAACATTCAACCAATAAGATGCATGGGACATGTTTTGCAATTAGTTGTTAAAAATGTCATAGATTTAGTTGAAGAAGGTGAAAAAGATAGTTCGTCTAAATTCTTTTTCATTGCAAGAACATTAACTAAGTGCAGGAAAATTGTTACAGCTTTTAATCATTCTTCTCAACTTCATGATTTTTTAGAGGAAAGTCAAACACGACAAGGTGTCGAAAAAAATCACATACTTCATTTGATTCAAGATGTGAAAACTCGTTGGCACTCTACGTTTCTCATGGCAGAGCGAATGCTTAAGCTTCACTCCTACGTAAAAGATATCTTTAATTTGAAACAACAATACAAAGATATGATAAAATATTCACTCGATGAAGATAATATGGTTAACTTAAAAGAAACGGTAAATGCTTTATTAAGCTTTAATCAAGTAAGTGTTTTACTATCTGGCGATAGGTATGTAACGTGTTCTTTAATTATTCCAAGTATAAAGTACCTTCCCAGACGGCACAACTCGTTTAAAAGTTACGCGTGGTTTCTGTTGCGTGTTTTAAATCCCGAAAACACTAAGAATAACACGTGTCAAGAAAAGGGTTTTAATTCCGTGAAATTAACTATTATATTTTACCAAAAAACCAGTGTGGATATTAGGTTTTTAGTGATGGTTTTTCAGTTCCAAAAATGGAGTATTAAATTATCAATGTTTTCGCAACGAATGTGAAACCATTACTTTAAGCACGGGATTTTTCAAATTTATTGCATTTATATATATATATATATATATATATATATATATATATATATATATATATATATATATATATATATATATATATATATATATATATATATATATATATATATATATATATATATATATATATATATATATATATATATATTTAAATATATATATATATATACATATAAATATATATATATGCACACACACATAATATATATATATAATATATATATATATTATGTGTGTGTGCATATATATATATTTATATGTATATATATATATATATATATTTAAATATATATATATATATATATATATATATATATATATATATATATATATATATTTAAATATATATATATATATACATATAAATATATATATATGCACACACACATAATATATATATATAATATATATATATATTATGTGTGTGTGCATATATATATATTTATATGTATATATATATATATATATATATTTAAATATATATATATATATATATATATATATATATATATATATATATATATAAACACATATATATACACACGTGTATCTATATACATACACACTTGTGTATCTATATATTTTATACAATGTATATTTTATATATGTATGTATAATACATATATAAAATATGTATGTGTTTATTTATGTATTCATATGTATATATGTGTGTATGTATAAGTCTATATATTATGTATGTATGTTTAACATAATGTATGTATGTAACATAATGTTACATACATACATAATATATATATATATATATATATATATATATATATATATATATATATATATATATATATATATATATATATATATATATATATGTATATACATATATACATACATACACACTTATAAATAAATGTATATATTATGTATACGTAATATATACACATATACACACATTTGTGTGTTTTTTTCAACGTATGTATATTTGTGTGTATTTGTATCTGTATATGTGTGTTTATTTCTGCGATGAATATATATACATATATATATATATATATATATGTATATATATATATATATATATATATATATATACATACATAAAATACATTTTTTGTGTTAACAGTATTATTGTTATTACTATTACTATTGTTATTATTGTTATATGTTTGAAAAATACTAGTGTTGTTCTTATATAAATGTGTGTGTACTAAATGCTATAGGATATCCTAATAATAATAATTATTTAACAAAAATGAAAAGAACAAGTTCAGCATAGTAGAAAGAATATATGAAAAAATATCGATCAGCCTTAGCTAGAAATTTATTTCCTGAATGTTTAAATTTGTCTTCGAGCTGCAAGGCTGCACCAATATACTACCTATGCTTCATCGAATAAACTTTCTCTACCAATATTGACAGCAAAATCTAGTAATACTTTGTTGCAAAATACTGTCTGTAAGTAACTTTACTTATCTGTAAATGAATTGTTTATATTTGAAAATTATTATGTAAATGTTAAATTAATTTTTAATTGTTTAAGAAGATACAAAAATGAGTCAGCAGTATAAAAAATATGGCATGAGCCGAAGCCAGCAAGAAAATTTCTTGCATAGTCTATCTGATTGCAGAAATGATATTTTTTTTGCTGATAAAGGTAAGGGTCTATTATCAAGCAGACTATGGCTAGTGATATGCATTAGCACATATTGATTTTTTTTTGTTTTGTTTGTGTGTATGATATATATATATATATATATATATATATATATATATATATATATATATATATATATATATATATATATATATATATATATATATATATATATATATATATAACATTTTTAAACCAGAATATGTGGGTTTTAATAAGCAACAAAACATAAATTGAAAAGATTCTACTATAAGTCTTCTACTTACTTATAGTTTACTAAAATAATCTTACTAATTCTACTAAAAGTCAACTACTAAGTTTTTCACATGTTCAACGAAAAAGAGAATGAGAAAAAATATTAATGCTGGTACAACTGTTAATGAAAATACTTGTATTGAAACTCTAGTTATTTATCTTTAACTTAAAAAAATTTAAAATGACACTAATATTTCTGGTAAATTTTGTTTTTGCAAATTTTATCTTTTAGGAGTTTTACTGTTATCACATAATCTAGATGAAGACAATATATTTATAGAAGACTTCAGAAACTTAATGAAGATAATAATATTAATGTTGATTAAGGTAGGTGACTATTAATGAACAGGGGGCATGTGTGCATTTGGTTTTTTTAAATATTATGTATAACTTATATTTATATTTATTACCTATATTTGAGTGTATATTAGTCTAATTTATCTTAAAACAGGATATTTGCACTTTAACAAGCAACAAAACCTAAATGAGATGGTTTCGAATCAACCTTTAAAGATTTCTATATTTATAAGCAAAAATCAATTAAAAGAGGATTTACATCCTGGTACAAATGCTAATTAAAATACTTGTGAATACTCGGGCTTCTGGGTCTTTCCAAAGTAATAAATTATTTGCATTTAATTTAAAAGTTTATAATATTTAAAAAGTACAATAGTATATTTAATGAATTATGTTTCTTAATGGGTTTCATAAATTCTTTAAGGGCGTCTCTTATTTAGGTTGAAGTAGGTGGCTCTAAAAAACAATTTGAAAAGAAGAATGAAGGTTCGATTCCGTTTAAATGTACATACACAAACAAACGTGATTAATAAGGAAAAAAGCAATTTTACTCTTCCATCAAATCATCACTCTGGTTTTTTCAAACAGCATTTTTTATAGTGCATTTACTTAGGTACAATACAAAACAATAGACTAAGATAATCATTTATTTTGTTATTTATTATAAAACTTGTTTTTTATTTAAATAGATTAAGGCGAATCATCAAAAACCATTAACAATACAGATCGACCAAAAAATCAGACAAACGAAACCTCTCCCATGGATGATGCCATGTTTTAGCGTAAAATGATTGTGTCACACCATTACATAAAAAGAAATTTGGGCTACTGCAATAGTTTTTAGATAAAGATTTAAATGAAATTAAATTTGAACAGGTTACCTCAATTGAGGAATTAGTAAAGTTCGAGACCCGACTTTTAAGAAAAATTAAAAAGAACATTCGATGCTACTGGAATTGTTTGTAAAAATGCGAAAGCGTATTGTTATACGATTTTAGATTTTATAATGACGGAAGAGGCGATCAATCGAAATTAAATATGTATGGTAACCATATGCCAAGCGTCTTTTATTAGCTTATTTTTAATGATTTGGTTTTTTCTTTCTTTGTTTATTTTTTCTTCGTAGTATTATTGTAAAATAATTTACCTTAAAAAACAAAAATAAAACAACAAAATTGTCGTAAATATAATGTAGTATATATAAAAAAAGGTTTACATGTTTAAAGCTATAAACGTGTCTAACAAAACCTACGTATTTTTGGTTTATCATTTAACCGTGCTGAACAGCTGTTAGTTCAGGCATAAGTTTGGAAAACTTATGCCTGAACTAACTTAAGGCATTAAATAAAGTTTCCGTTTGGAAACTTTATTTAATGCCATAAGTCCGTTTTAAACTATAAAAAACACGAATTTAAAACCTCTTAAAACACGAGTTTAAAACCTCAAAAACACGTATTTAAAACATAAAAAAACTCGTGTTTGAAACGTTAGAAAACACGTGTAAAACTCCAGTTAAACTTCCCGTGAAATCCACGTGTTTTTGGTTTACGCCTGGATCGTAACAAACACGTGTTTATATGGGTTTTAATTCCGAGATTAAAACCAGATGTGCCGTCTGGGTTGAGAAGCAGCTGAGTAAGAATAAAAGTGAAACTCCTCCTTTATTTGTAATATTGAAATCACATTTGTTAGAATCTTTACAAACTTACAAAGATTCATATGAATTAGAGAATAATTCCTTTTTATTGTGTGCCACTTTTTTGGATCCAAATTTTAAAACTTTTCAATTCTTTGAAAAGTACGAAAAAAAGAAATATTTAAAAATTGTGAAAGAATATTTGTCAGATTTTTATCTCTCAAAAAGAGTTGGTGAAATAATTCCAATTAAAAAGGTGACAAAGGAATTAAAAAAATTTAAGTTGTCATTTGAGGATGAAGAAGATGATTCCGGAAGTGATAGTGACAAAAATATAACCTTAGATTTAAAAAAAGAAATCAGTGAATATATAAGATTGTCAGTGCACGAACAAAATGTTTTGGCATCAAAATCAATATGTTTTTCCAATATTGTATTGCATTTCAACGATGATTTTAGTACACCTGCTACCAGTGCACCAAGTGAGCGCCTTTTTTCTGACGCATTAAACAATTTGTATGCTAAGCGAAACAGGATGACGGCTGAATGTTTTCAAATGTTGATGTTTTTGTACGAAAATTTGGAATTTTTTAATTTGTTTTAAAATTGGTGCAATTTAATCAATGTAATACGGAAATATCTTGTTGTAATAATTAGTTTTGAATTTATTTTATTGTTCTCAAATAAAAACTCTTAAATTTAGAACTTGAACTGTTTTGTTTTAAAAACAATCAAACAAGGTTGCAACATGTTTAAAAAATGATTTTATAAAGTTGTTGCTCTCATGTTTAGGGCGGGGGGGGGGGGGACTCCAGAAACTTGAGGGCTTTTATGTTTCCAGGCTACAATCATCGCAATTTTTTGCAAAGTATCATTATCCGATTTTCAATTTTTTTTTTTAGAAAAAGCAATTGCTTAATTAGACTATAAAACTAAGTGCAAAATATGAATGTTGCAAGTCTTCCCGATTCTATGTTATTTAAATTTAAGTTTTTTTACATTTGTAAATGTATTTTACATTTTCATGTATTAATTACGGCCCACCCAAGTTTATATTTCATAATGAATGATTTCATTACCCTTACCTTTTCTTTATTATTCTACAGAAAATGGCGTATCAAATGCGGTTTATTTAAGTTGATATTTCAAACTTACTTTTTAAATAAGATTGCTTCAAGCTAACTTTAGATCTTACTTTTCACGCTAAAACTCTTATTTTCTAACAAACTATCTACTCCAGCTTGAAGCAATTTAAAGCCAAAAACTGCTGCTGCCTAGTATACAGCCATATTTAATATAATTAAATGAGTTTATATATGACTAAAAATTAAATTTTTGATACCAAAAAAAATACATTATTTTGGGAAAAATATATCGTAATATATTTTGGGAAAAATATATCGTAACTTAATTTTTTTTTAACAAAAAGTGAAAATGTACTTTAAAATGATAGATATTCTGCATTTTTTAAGTAATTAAACAGTGATAAAAAATTTTCTGGTTTGATAAAGCGACCGCAGCCATTTAATAGAATGTTTATCTTATTTTACAGTTATTAAAAACGATTTAATTGCGGAGGTTGCATTTTTAAATGCGGACGATGAGCTTCTCGGTAAATGCTGTTAAATGTTTTGCATTTTAAAAACTCTATTAATACGTTTAACATTTGGTATGCATTTTAGAATAAATAAATTGCCGAAGCTTAAATGTACTTAAATTGTAACAAACATAACCTAAATACGCCAACCAATTTAGGCGCAATTCCGTGCTTATTTGTCCGTACGTTGAAAAAATGAGAAAATGATAAAGTTTTAATTATGAATGTAATGATAGCGTTGCATATACAAGCTTTCGCATTAAATGACAAGCTTGTTGAGAAAAATGATGGAAGTTAGCGTTAATAAATTGGTACTTCTTATCGCTGATATGAAATTAAATATTTAGAGACCAAGTATATTCGCTAGTATACAGGGCGGAGGGGGGGAGGGTGGTAAGCTGAAAACTGCCGTAAGAATATTTGCCGATTAAAAATTATACTTGCTGAGTATAAAAATATATAACTCGATTGCTGAGATTTGCTAATAATTATAATAACATCTTCATTTGCCGAATGATCAAACTAAATATCGGTAATAGCATGACCTATAAGAGATGGACGTGCAACCTATTTTTTTTTTTTTTTTTGCGAACCATGCTCATTGCGCATTATTACAACTCTTTTGTTTTAAACAATAGAAATTAAATTATAAAGTTTGTCGGATTCGTCGAAAACTTTTGGTCTCGTCTAACCAGTTACATCAACTTCCTTTTAGTTATTCAAGATAACAGCAATAGATAGCGATTCCACGGCTCAACGAAAAACATTTGACGTTTGACAAAAAACACGTAACTTTCATGAACTTGACTCTCTTATATCTTTTTGTATCCTTAAGCAAACACCTTGAGGTTTTTTTGCATCAATTAGTGTTACTCAACCTCTTCCCAGCCATATATAGAAAGTACTATGGTTTATATGGCTTCATTTAAATTTTATCCATATCTTAAGATCACTTTTAAGAAGAAAGCTCGAAGCGGGAACGTTTTTTATAAAACAAAGCTTTTGGAGGTTAGGATTCCTTAGTACCGAAACACATCCAATTTTTATAAAACTTTCCGTATATATTAAAAAAGGGATGACGAATCTAATGGAATGTGGACACTTTTTAACTTTTATACATAAATCTTTAGTTCTTAGCGTTTCAAAACTTCAAGGTTTATTTTCATGCAAAAAAAAGTGTTTTTTAAAAGTGTCCAGGTGGAAATTGCAAGTTTACTCTTTCCTCTTTTTATAACAAGTATTTATTTATGTTTTCTTGAAGAATAGTTTCTAAAGATTTGTATATAGAAGTTATGTATATATATATAACTATATACCTTCGCATATTTTATGACGTTTTTTGTTTTGATTTTGCGTGACATAATGCAAATTTTCGGTGCCATAACAATGCAAATTTTCCATACTTAAGCCCTATACCTTTCGTCAAAAAATCATCAATTATTACACTATAAAAAATTCAGTAACTTTAGATCCGCTTAACTTCAAAGGCCGAATGACCCCTCATTTTTTAAGTCAAGTCAAGCTCTATACAATGATGTAAGTTACATATGTTTATTTAAATTATAAAAAAATCGTCTGGAATGGCTACAATAAAATCAGGTTTTAAGCTTAATTTTATATAGCTAGATATTCCTAATATTTTAAGAAATAACACTGATAATAATATAGAAATTGAGATCATTTACTTAACTACTTTAGTACATGTATAACTAGAGATATAAAAAATAATACAAAATATCAACTAGTTTTGTAGCTACTTAGAGAATATTGGTTTCATGTCCAGGGAACTACACCATCTACTATATTGCTGTAGACTTATTGTATATGAATATTATAGAATTTTCTATTTTTATGTTTAACAACAAAAATATATACAGTTAAGGATAAATAACTCATACATAAAATGTAAATACAATAAAGAAAAAAATAATTTGTCACAGTTTTAAAGAATTTAGCAAAGCCAATTTATGGCAAACCGCAGGAGTATCTAAGTATTTAATATTAACATAGCATGATTTACCAGCTATATATAAACTAATTTTTATTTGACAAAAACAAATGGGTTATTATGTGCCTTTTATGACAAATGAAATAGTATATGAAGTATGAAAAACGAAAACATAAAATATCTGGCTAAATTTTGCAAGATGATTATAAACTTGAATAACTTTTTAAAAGGTTTTGCATTATCAAACGAGTTATAAAAAAGCCCATTAGAAAATGCACCTACTAAAAAACAATGCTCAGTGAAATATATATTATGGAGCTTATAGAGTAGTCGAGGCAAAAAATGGCGACATATCGGAAATAATACTCAAAAAATACACAAACTAAGGCTGTTGAATGAAGGACCAAGGAGTTGCATGAAACCAGACCATGACTAAAAATATTATTTAAGCATTTTTACTTTTCGCTTTACTTTTTTAGTCATTTTAAAATTATCCTTGCAGATCTATTTTATTATTGATGGAAATTTGTTTACACGAAAAAAGTTCCCAAATTTACAAATGCTTATCTTGGAAAAATGATGAAAATCTGTTCGTGACGACAACTGATTTCCTCTTCCTTGGTGTAATTTGTTTAGTAATTTGTCAACACGTGAAGTAGTTACTTATCCTGAACAGTCTTATTAAACAAATGCTATAAAAGTTTAAACTAATACCACGTAATCAGAGTTTCTGTTTAAAAACTAAGGGCAGCCATTTTAATAGATTTTTTTGTTGACGGGTGAAAATTTAGAGTTTGTCGGAAACTCGCATGGCTCGCTGATTTCTGCGGCCCCTTTGATGTAAAACAATAGGTTGCACGTCCATCTCTTATAGTTCGATGGTAATAGATAGTGAGTGTCATACCCCCAACACTACCTTCCCTTCTCGCTGGCTCCAATACTATATATCACTAATACTTATCTGGGATAATTTTTCCTATGTTGCTATTTTAAGCCTTTGAAATAGGGTTGTTAACCGAAAGAATTCAAAGATTTCTGGAAAAAAATCTTTTAAAAGGGTATATACAATTAGTATTTGTTTTTATTCGTAACGAATATATAGAAGCATTTAAATTTGTCAAAGTAACTATCGCAAATAATACTTCTAAAAATTAGACTTTCGCAAGTTGCTATTTCAAATAATGCTCTTCCAAAACATCCAAAAGTTTCACTTTTGGAAGTAGCACTTGAGAAATGAGCGCTTTCAATAACTACGTTTCGAAATCTATAAAGGAAGTTTATTCGCCTAACTGCAAGAAATGTGAAAATAAAATATCTGTATATATCAAACTGTTTGTAATGAAACTTTATCTTCAGTATAGCAACATATTAAATTTTTACTAGTTTTTTTTTTCAAATAATGATCAAAAAGTTTATTTCGAAAGGAAAATTTTCGATAAATCCACTTGAAGAACGGTCACTTACGGAAGAAAACTTAAAATTCGTCATAAAAACAAGATTGAAATGTTCCATTTAAAAAAATCCGTTCAATGAACTAAGTAATTGAATGCTCATTACTCATAAGTGTCAATTATCGCGCATGCAAATTTTTATGAAGTAAAAAACTGATATTATTTTTTAACTGAGTCCTTTCGGTAGGTTTCAAAAATCTTCTTTCGAAATGAATCGATTAGCAAGCTTCTTTTCGCTTGTGATTCTTGCGAAAATTTCATTTTTCGTATATTGCTTTACCAGCGGCGTGGGCAGGATTTTTTTGATGTTTCAGATATGACACTTTTAGGCATCGTGCGAACTCATAACTCAAGAATGTTGTTAAGTCAAATGAAAATGTTTCTCAAAAGCATCGCGGTGATTGGAGCGTGAGAACAAAAATACCCCAACAAGTTCGCTTTCCCAACCCCGAATTAGACGTTAAATTAAACTGCAGAATGTTAATTAAACGTTTTAATTTGTGCCTTTTTTAGATTCCGTGCCCATTGGGTGTTTATAAACAGTTGTAACAACCGCATTCGTAGTTGTCTCAGAGCTGGGAAAAAATTCTAATAATCAAATTTGATTTAATACGTTACGAATTTGATTTGACTGGCCCCTATAAACCATAATTGGGACATTCAACCGCCACAATAATGTGCCATCGTGTGTGAAAATTTCATGGCATAGGTTATTCAGTTTTTAGTACTAAAGCTTGTTTTAATCGACTAATTTTAGTTACGCTAAAAAGTTAGTCGACTAAATTTAGTTAAGCTAAAAAGTTAGTCGACTAAATTTAATTAGACTAAAAAGTTAGTCGACTAAATTTAGTTACGCTAAAAAGTTAGTCGACTAAATTTAGTTACACTAAAAAGTTAGTCGACTAAATTTAGTTAGACTAAAAAGTGAGTCGACTAAATTCAGTTAGACTAAAAAGTTAGTCAACTAATTTTAGTTAGACTAAAAAGTTAGTCGACTAAATTTTGTTAGACTAAAAAGTTAGTCGACTAAATTTGGTTACGTTAAAAAGTTAGTCGACTAAATTTAGTTTGACTAAAAAGTGAGTCGACTAAATTTAGTTAGACTAAAAAGTTAGTCGACTAATTTTAGTTAGACTAAAAAGTTAGTCGACTAAATTTAGTTAGACTAAAACTAACCTTAACTCCTACCCCTAATTAGGAGCAATTATGCTTCATTTATGTTTTGCATAATCATACTATAAAATGTAATTTTGATGCTCAGAGCTGTATTTTTTAATATTTGCTGTAATAAAAACTTTAGTAAAAGTTTTTTGTTTTATAGGCAAAGATGATTTTGTCCAATTGTATGGCTGGTTAGTGTTGAATGTTACCAGTGCACTTTACAAACACACACTCGTTTTTTAAAAACTTTAACAGAATCCCGATTATACACTTATCATAGGTAATAAGGGCAAACAAAACAGAAAACAAACAAAAAATAAGGTTATTCATTAATTTCATTTATCAAAAAATGCATAATTTCATAGGAGCAGTATATTACCATACTAGCAAGTTACAGTATATTACCATACTAGCATACTAGCAAATATTACCATACTAGCAAAAAAAATGCAAATATATAAAAAAAAGGCCACAAGGCCACTATTAAAAATGTCATTATCACGGAAGTGATAATGAAATTTTTAATAGCGATCATCAATGTCCTTATCACTGTTTTATGACATTTTTGAGTTGACATTAATGAAATCAATATTTATATTGGTGAATCTTCCAAAAGTGACAGTTAAAACAAAAATACTTGTGAATATACGGATTACATATAGGAATATAACGAAAATACTTAAATGAAAAAGAAGTAAGCGATTATCTACGGTTAAAGCAGCCTGGAAAAAATCACAAAAAGGTCCTTGTAGCAGAATATTACCATTTCACCGCATATTCAAAAAGGTAGATGGTGCAATAGGACATACAAAAAAAGAAATATATAAATTGGTTTTACAAGTTGTGCATTTTGTTGCACAACTTGCAGAACCAAATTAGTGACAACAATATTAAGGACCATATATTATTGTTCAGAGAAGTAGAAGCTTATAGAGTTTTGGGGAAAAAGTTTACCCTAGTGGCAGATAATTCAAAGCAGCACCAGTATAAATAAGCCTATAACAAACAAGCCTTGTAAATTAGGAATAAAAATTTGACCGGCAACAAATGTTTAAAGCAAATGTATTGTAAATAGGTTTCTATTTTTTAGAAAAGATGAAACCTGTTCATCACCCAGTTTATTGTCTTAAAACTAATGGAACCATATTCAATAAAAGAAAGAACTGTAACAAATGACAACTTTTTACAAGCTTACCACTAGCATCGAAGTTATTTGTAAAAAAGACCACTTTGGTGGAAAGTTTTGTTTTTTACTCTTGCTTTACAAAACAAATAATTTTTTTTTTACTATATTTAAAATCAATCTCCAAAAAATAATTTTTGTATTGAATTTGAAATGAATTCAGTAAAAATAAATAAAGTCGGTAAAATAAACAACAATAACCAAAAACGCTTAGTTTTGTTATAAAATTCCATTTTATAATTTAGTTTTGTTATAAAATTAACAAAACTAAGTGTGATAGAGGTTTAACAGATCAAATGCAAAGAAAACACATCACAAGATCCGAAACTAGAATATGACCTCTACAAGTACTCTTCAATATACTAATTCTAGCAATAATCTTGCTTTCGACAACGAGTTCCAAATCAAGTATTTAAAGTTTATTTAAATAAAAAAATGTATACGTATTTTTATTATAAAATTTTTTTTTTTTTCTCCTCGTACTTTTTGACTGATATTAATTGAGTGTATCGGTGAGCAGACCGGAGAGCAATATTCTAAAATCAGTCATAGGTACCAATGGCTGTCTTTATCTTTATATACTACTTACCTAGGTAGATAGTATAGGTATTAGTGATGTGTAAGTAGTGAAGACTTTTATAATAACACAACAATCACAACTTTTGAAGCACTTTAAGATTAAATATACTTAGATGTTTGCTGCACGACTACATTTGCAATACAATTTTGTAACTTGAGTGAGGGCTCATAGTCACTTCAGAGTCTTTTGGATTTGTAAACCAAGTTAAATTATAAACTCCTAATTTAAAGTTGAAACTTATATCTTTACATATATCAATACATAAATTACAAAATAAAGCAGATGCTATTTTAAATTTGAAAGACTTGCTGATAACATCAACAAGTGAAAAACTTTGTTGATGGCAACAATCAAAACATTAAGTTTTTTGATTATAGAAGGTAAATTATTACCATATAGCAAGAACAAAATTGAAACCAAAATGCTCAACTGTAGAACTCCACTGAGAATGCTAGTTGATTTGGATAGTGAATTTCCGACTAAAACCTATTGATATCTATTGGAGATAATTTAAGGAGGTGATCTCTTAAACTATACATCGCAAGATTTCTTAAGAGTTGATAAGTTATAGAACTAAATGCTTTTTGAAAATCGATTTACTTCACATCGATAGTTAAATGGTTTTCTAAAGTTTTATTCTAATCATTTCTAGATTCGATGAGATAAAGAGCCATCTCTGTTATGTGTTAGGAGATTGTTTTTATTTAGATCGTCAGCAATTTTTAACTATATAAAAGTACTTTCTGTGACATTATAATTAGTATATGGTTCTTTAATTATAAGCATCTAATGAGAATCCGTTTTGAAAAATTAGAAAAACCATAGCTTGAAGCCGCTGTTTAGACAAGGGGTTTGACATAAAAATCGATTAAAATATAAATAAAAGCAAAACGTGTGCGGATTTTTTTAACTTATAACTTCTGTTAATTGCCAAATTCACTTTTAATTGTTACAATAATGTGTAATAATCAAAATTAAATTTGGTTTTAAAGACCAAATGGTTTGAAAGATTTTATATTTTTGAGTTTTTTATAAACTTAAAAGTTCACGAGATCGATGTTATTATAATCGTTTATATAAAAAAAAAGAAAATGGTATAAGAAAAATTATTTTATGCTTTCTTTAATGGTTTCGGAACATATTATTATATTCCAAGACTTTTAACTATCACCATCTCTGTTAACTATCATCATTTGTTAAACTATCATCAGACTTAAATCACCTTAAAATTTTGCTCTTCCAGATGGCTTCCAGAATCTTTTTTGACTTATTTTCCTGGTACATTAAATAAAAAACAAAAAAGGACCGTAAATTTTTCTTTTAATTTTTTTATCATTTTTAGCTTGTTTTTCTTATGCAATTAACCCTTTGTCCATTAATGATTCATATTTTATATGTTTTCCGTTTTCAGTCAACTTTTTTATTCTATTCGTCTAGAATAGAATAAAAAAGTTGATTGAAAGTAACACAATTTCTTTGACAAAAGTTGCTGTTTTTTAGCAACCGAGAAGTTATCAATATCGTTGTTCTAAAGTTGTTGTTTTATTTGCATCTCTTGCAGCATCACAGCATTTGGATGTTATAAGCATAAAAACTCATTGAATAAAATCGTTGGTTAAAATTATTGTATTGTATTTTATTAAGAAAAAAAAAGATAAAAGTTTTTTTGCTTGTTTCTCGTTGGCACCGTGGTTAGAGTTCTGGTTTAGAACCAAGAGATCCGTGGTTTGATGCCTGCTCTGGCTAAACAAGCGATATTGGTAAAGACGGAGGAATGAACCTCCTAGTTAAATAGCGCTGTGTTCTGCGATAAGACCGTCCGAATTTTGTAGAACACCTTGAATTCCACACAAAAAAAATTAATGACATAGATTAGATTAAACACAAACTTCAAATATTTTATTTAATTTAATGTTTAATTATCTAAAGGTCTTTACTAACAATCAAGTACTACCAACCTTTTTACATATCTTTCTATTTTGTCACACACAAATTAGAAAAAATGGTAAGAAGGTCGTAAAAACAACTTGTGGCAAAACATATCTACTCTACATTATTGCTGAAACAAGGTTTATTATAACAAAGGTTTATAATTTATTAGTAATATTTATATATTGTGATAATTTTTAAGTTTTGTGATTTTTTTGTGAAGTTTTAAATAATAGTTTGAAATCATCTCAGTTATTTCATTTTTCTTTTTTTTTTTTTACAATGTTTACCCTTTCAAGGCCAATGAGAAACAACTTTATTCCGATTGACACATTTCATTTAAATAATTAAGTGGATGGTTAAAGTATATTGCTATAATTGTAACTTTTAATTAAATCGGGCCATGCTAAAAAGAGATAAGTCACAAAAATTGAAAACTGAGATAATAATGGTTTTGATGTTTCAAGAAAATGTTTTAATTAATTATGGTAAAGTTAGACATGTCGATCGCTTGATTACTACAGTAACTGCATTGTAGATCTGTTCATACTAGAAGGAGTTAAACCACTGACTTATCCCCTTTTAGCATAAAAATTCCTCTTATGCTGTCTGCAGACGTAGCTACGCAGTTGACTGCAATAGATGATATGAGGCAGTTGTTATTTTTGTTTATTGTACTGTACTCAGAGGCAATTCTACAAAAAATAGGAGTGGTGAGGTTGAATCCTTAAAAAGTACCAAATGGTTTCTAAATAAAAGAAAAGGCCCCTTAAACTAAAATTCACTTGACTGAATTGTGTCAAATATCCACCTACCCGACTGTATTCGTCAAAAAATTAAATATGACTTACTATAAAATCATCTTATTTGGGGGATGTTTCACTCCCCCCCCCCTCCTTAAAATCACCTCTGGCTGTACTGTATAGCTTAACCTAAATAGGAATTTGCATATATGTATATTAAGTTCAACTTGAACTTAATATACATATATGCAAATTTAAAATTTTATACATAAATAATATACATAAATGCAAATTTAAAATTTTAATGATCGAATCCGAAAAGACGTCAATGACAAGGACAGTAGTCAAATTTTATCGTTGTGTTTTGACTTTTTGCAGAACATACAGATCCAAAAGATACCAGTGCAAGAAATCTGAGGCAACTTTCATTTTTTCAACTTTCGTTTTTACGGACATTGGATCATAACTTTTGAACGGAAAGTGCTATGGGGTTGATTAAGGACATTTTGGAAAGGTTTTTAGGTGTTAATTTTGGAAAAACTAAAAAATAATTTGTTGCAGAATATTTAGGTCATAATTTAAAAGAACAAAATATTGAAAATTTCTCAAAACTTACTTTTTTATTGGTTATAATATAAATACGCATGTATATTTTGTAATACAAAGATAACATAGGTACATCAATGATAAAAACAATAAAAATTATCAAAAGAAGTATTAAAATACGTAATTTATTCATGTGTTAACATTTTAAAATATGTGTCATCTTCCGATAAAATGTTATTAAAGACATTTTATTTATGACAATATTTATCATCTTATATCCTTTTTCATACCAAAATTTGCAGAATGGTTTTGACTTCTATCTCTTGTCAAAAATAATTTGATCAGATCATATCCACATTCTGTTAATGGTGTCAGTTAAATTGACAGTCTAGTATGTATCAATCTTAATATTTTGTTATTACCTTTTAACCCTGAATCATAAAGATTTCCCAAACCACTTTCCTAATTATTCAAAATTAACTCCTAAGAATGACCAATCAGTTTGTGAAGTGATAGTGTTATACTAATCCATGGTCTAGGTAAATTTATTTTTGTAACAGGTGGAAACTCATTTAATAGGAATAGACAATAGCTTTTATATTGATCCAAATAAATTTTTCTTTTGAGGAAAGTACTTAAAGAATTAATGAATGCACTAACTCGAATTTTTGAAATGCTTAATGATATTGAGCAGGCAATTGTGCAATAATTAAATCCCTTTTTAATTTTTTATGCAATAGTTCTCTAGCTATATAACATGTTGCTATTCTTCTTCTTTTTACAATTGTATCGGGGTAGTCCCATTCTATACCTGTTTTTATTAAATATCTCTGTTTGTACTGAAGTCTCTGCTTACTTCAGAAATCTATAAGAAGCACTGAAAGGGGATTCAGACCAATTAAAAACACCAGTTTTCACATTTACAACAGTAAATGTGAAAACTGGTGTTTTTAATCTCTATGAAATGGTCTAATGTGCTCAGTGAGACATGAAGAACCTATAAAAATGTCATTAATTTTGAATGTAATAATTTTAATATCACAGGTTGGATTTGGTTTGAGGGTTTGTCCAGTCCTTGTAGTATAATCAGGGTTTTTTAATTAAAGAACTGTCTTCCTTTTCAAGTTGGTTAAATACTTAATTCATAGTTATAGTTTCTCGATTGACTACAAAACCATTTTCAATTCTTTCAATATTCAAACACTGATCTTTTGAGCGTGTTTACAGATTACAAAATGCACCTTTAACTCCTAAAAAAAGATTCGCTGCTTTTATATCCATTATATATGACTGCACTATCACCTTTACTTTAAATTGTTTTCCCTCTTTATACATAAGGAAACCTTTATTTTATAACTCTTTAATGTCAAAATTAAAGACAGACAACTGAAGAGTTTCTCTTGATTCTTTTAAACAAAATGGTTCGAACTTCAAATAATATAATTCAAAATATAAACAAGTTTACGTGCTAAGTAAAAATATTATATAACTATATACACCACAAAGCACTCAATTTTGATTTTAACTCTTGCAATTCGTTCATTTTAAAACAAATTTAAATGCTGCAATAATTTTTTTTAATAATGATTCTACTAACTAGATTAAATTTGGTTGAAAATAAAAGTTCAATAGAAAAGAGGGAAAGGAGAGGAGGGGTAGAGGTGTTGGTCAAAAGTTGGTTTAACCCTTTTTTTAATTTCTAGACATACGCTTTTACTGAACACATCTTCGACTTTAAAAAATATGTACAAAATCATGTAAAACTATTTGCATTAATATTTTTTAATATATTTTACAAAGTTTTAAGCAAAAGGGGTAGGTCGATCATTTACTTTTTTTGTTTAAAAGTGCTAAGTTGGCACAATTTAGTTAAAAAGCATTTTTTTCCTCCTTGTCATAGGAGTTTTAAAATATATGGGTTTACTAGTGCCAACTTAGCACTTTTTGAGAAAAATTATTTAAAACACACAAAAATTTTGCTAAATTTTAGTTGTTTCATTAGGTATTACATATAAAATAAATTTTGCGCAACAATCTATAAAGTTAACATTCATATTTCCATAAACTGCAGTCTAACATTGTTTCTACATACAATTATCACATTAGCACTGCTTATATAGCAACATTTTTTCGTATATAACGCCAACAATGACTTTAATGTATCATTTATACCTATTACCTAAATTTTGCAACGAATTTAGGTTTTTCAAACTAGTATATTTTCTGAAAAAATCATGCTTTTTAAATTTTTTTTTTTTTAATAAATTGGAAATTTATTTGGCTTTCAATAACAACTAACTGAAATTTATTTTGGTAACATTGATTTTTGAGCAATGTCCACTGTTTGGCCCATTGTGATATGTGGCCAACAACCGAAGTCAAACAACTTTAATGATTTTTTTTTCATACAAAAGCATTGTTAATATCATAAATCAAGTGTATTTCATGATAACTAAGCTAATAAAGAATACAAAAAACTAAATTTAATTGAATAAAAATGAATATAATACACAGTTTTTTTTTTTTAATAAAAATGAATATAACACGCAGTTTTTTCTTTGTGCGGCCGTGGCGCAGTGGTCAGAGCGCTTGCTTTATAAGCAGGAGATCGAGGTTCGAAACGAGCTTTGGACAGATTTTCGCGTCACAGTAAGGAAGGAGGCGTGAACTTCTTGGTTAAATGCACTTCCGCGGTGATCTGTGACAAGACCAATAGGTCTTCTTGGGGCACCTAAATAACAAAAAAAAAAAAAAAGTTTTATTTAGTTTTCTCAAAGCTAAATAAAACTGTGTTTTTGACTATGCCCCTTTTAGCATGAACCGATTCAATTTCATTTGACAAACATATCATTTTGTGCAAAATCAAGTTATGTTATGTGAAAAATAACTTTTTAAAATCTTTATCATTTCTTTTAAACGTTATATATATATATATATATATATACATATATATATATATATATATATATATATATATATATATATATATATATATATATATATATATATATATATATATATATATATATATATATATTTTAGATGACGACATCTTGTATGAGAGTTGAATAAATTTAATATATGAACTTCAATAAATACAAATTCTCTCAATACTAATTATTTTATTTTATCTAAGAAATTTTCGCCAGTTTATTGATACTAGCATCTTCAGCTTTAATTACAAATTATTAATTAAATTAAATTACAAACAAAGAGAACGTCACTTTTTAATGGCTTCTTTAAAGTTCGCTTTAATTGGGCTTCTTTAATATTACGTAGGTATATTTTGTATCCGCTCCATCTATAAACAAGTAATTCAGTTAAAATTAGTTTAGAATCTGTAAGGAAAGCATTTCTGTAACAAATTGTTGAATATATCAAAAAATTAGAAACAATAAAATAATTAAAGGAGAAGTTTTAACTGAAGCTAACCCAGTAGGCACGCAACGTTTTATTCACGTTTCAATCACGTGTATTTTAGGTGACTTCGTCCAGGTTACTATTTTACGTGAAAGTCACGTGAAAGTTACGTGCCAAAATATCTCGTCTTTCGGAACTTTTTTTATTCTCAAAAAAAACTAGCATTAGAAATGTGGAATAATATTTTTTATTATATTAATTATTTTTTTATAGTATAGTCTTTATATTCATTATATTAGTTATAATTATTTACTTCTATGATAATATAATTAATTTTTATTGTAGTATTATCATAATTAAAAAAAAAAAAAGTGGTCTATATAATATCTTTTAACGCAATGCATTTAAAACAGAACTAAAAAGAACAATATATTTCAAGTTGTAATATCTAATATCTAAATTATATCAAATTAAGTTAAATAAATTAGTACCCTATTTGCCGTCCCTATTTGCCACACAAATAAGATTAAACTCAAATACAAGGTATGCTTTTTTTCTACTTTATGATATAATATTTTAGACTGGCGAATTTGTCCATTTTGCTTACTTAATTTAGTACGAAATAAGTTATGTTATAACGAATTTAATATTAAATTAAGTAAATATTAATAAAGCTACATGGACAAATTATAAGTTCTAGCAGAACTTATTCTTGATTCTTGAGCAATAATAATGTCTCTAGTACTTCTGCATACATTATTACTCAAGAGTCGTTTAGATAAAAACCTAAAATAGATTTTTTTTCTTCATTTGGTTTTCATCAACAAGGTTAAAGAGTTTATCCAAGATAATATCAATAAATAAATGTGTTATGTTATTTATTTTTAAAAATTGTTTAATGATTTAGATCAAAGAAATAGCAACACCAGAAAATCTTGTTGCCAAAACAGTTGGTGACTCACCATGTAAGATTTATGTTAAAAATTTGTGATTTAAGATGATTATTTAATATTCATATTATTATTAAAGTTTTTATTTGTTTCTTTTGAGCTAAATTTGGTGTTGAGAGCTATTATTGGAGAAAATATCGACTTATTCATTAGATAAAGTTTGATGCCTGCTCTTACCCCGTTTCCTTCTTCATGTTTCAATCATGTATATTTTAGGTGACCTTGTCCAGGTGACAATTTTACTTGATTAAAACGTGAATGTTACGCTGCCAAAATATTGTGTATTTTGGAACTTTTTTTATTCATAATAAAAACCTGTGATTAGAAACTTGGAAAGATATTCTTTATTTTATTTACTATTTTTTTATAATTTAGTTTCAGGGATTATCTTATTCGGGATATTCCCGGAATACCAGATATTTTTCTGAAATTTATATTTTTCCAAATATCCGAAAAGTTTTCCATACATACAACTTATATTACAACATATAACAGGTATATATTATTCATCTATTTGTTTTTTTGTTGTTTTAGTCATCATTCATACAAAAATTAAGAAAAGTTTTTAAAAAATTGAGAAACAACTTGGCTGAATGCAAAATTAAGGGGAAAATGAGGGGGAAAATATTCTGAATTTTTTCAGGATATTTTCCGGATATTTTAGATATAATGATTACATGAAATATGTAGTTTATATATTCATTATTGTAATTACTTTTTATTTTACTTTTATAATTATGTAATTATTTTGCATTGTAATTTTATAATAATTTAAAAAGTAGGGCGTAAGATATCTTATAACGTCGCAATGCATTTTTGACAAAATTAAAATGTAACATATATAATATTTTATCCAAACATATTATCTTATAACTAAGTTTTATCAATTTAGGTTTAATAAATATATTATAAAGCTTAGTTTAAAATTGTGTAACGTTATGGCAGATAATTCTCATATTGCAACACGCAAAAGATCAAACCCTACTAAAAGGTATACTTTTTTTTCTACCATATTGTATATTATTTTAGACTGTCAAATTTGTCAATGTAATTAATTTGATAATAAATAAGTTATTATAACTTATTTAATATTAAATTTATTAAGCTACATGACAAATAATAAGTTCTGCATAAAATATTATTGACTAGGAAGACCCAATGGTATTGTTATGTTATTGCCTAGGAATATCATTCTGTAGTAAGACCCAATAACCTTTTAACTTTTAAAGTTTGAGAAAATTCACTTTTCCCTTTTTTTTGTCTTCTTTTGTGATCGCACTTTGTAGTAAGAATTTGATTTAATTCATATCTTGTTGGAGAATGCAACTTGATTCTGAGTTGAATTTTCAGCACTCTGTATTTATTGGTGACCTAATTTGACAATAATTTATTATACATATTTTTAGTTTTATACTTAATATATTATATATAATTAGGGGTAGATGAGGCTCCTTAGCCGTGGTGAATGTTTCCACAGCAAAAGGAGCCTCAAGGTGAAAATCTGACCATGGATAAGGAAAATCGTGATATAAAATCCCCACTATAATGCTTTGTGGTTATGTGATAACTATTACATTTTTATAAATTGTTTTAATTTTTGTGTGCATTCTAAAATGACATTTAATGCTGTTCAAAACTTTGTAGATTACTCATTTAAAGCAACTTTGTGGGCTGTCACCTTTGCATCTAGTGAGTTAATGTATGAACAAGTTAATGCAGAAACAGTTGCAAATATAAGAAAATGAAAAACAAAGAAAACAAATTATCATGTTATCACATAGTACACAGATGTTATCACATAAGGTGAGTACAGGTCTTTTTCTAATCACGCCCATCAGTTATTAACTTTATATAGATATAGATATAGATAAATCCATAGATAGATATTAGATATAGATATATAGATAAAAAATATTTTTTTAAACTTGTATTTTTTATTGTACTTCTTTTTTTTTAATCATCTGTCGACTTTTTTGTTACATCTTTTTTTATTAAATACTTTTTTAGCAATCAGAGTATTTTTTTACACTGTATGTAGTATTGTTTTCTTAAAATTATTTAATTGATTTAGATAAAAGAAAACAAATAACACACTAGAAAATCTTGTTACCAAAAGTAGTTAGCAACTCTCAAAGTAAGATTTGTTTTAAAAGCTTGTGATTTAAGATAATTATTAAATAATCATACTATTATTTAAGATTTTATTCGTTTCTTTTCAGCTAAATCTGATGCATTAGATAAAGTTTGATGCGTGCTCTTATAGAAGGAAATATCGACTGATTTGTTAGATTGTGTTTGAAGCGTGCTTTTATGGAAGAATAGATATAGAAGTTTGAAGCGTGCTCTTCGTAAGTTGCAGATCTACGACTTCGTACTTATTACTTATTGGATATAAGGAGGATATTTTAACAAAAGTGCAGCTTTTGTTACAAATTAAAAATTTTTATGTCAAGAACTAATATACTGACTAATAAAACCATGTATTTTAATACGTATTAAATATTTCCTCGACGATGAGTTTTTTTTCTTTACACGAATCCAAACACTTATAATTGTAATTATAAAGCATAGTTATTGCTTAAATATTACGTGCCAAAATTAACGTAAAAAGCACGTCTTTTAGACAGTTTATGGGGACCAAAAAGTCACCTAAATATCACGTCCCAAAAGTAACGTGAAAAACACGTCCATAAATCACGTGAATTGGTCATTTCATGGGGACCAAAAAGTCACCTAAATATCACGTGCCAAAAGTAACGTGAAAAACACGTCCATAAATCACGTGAATTGGTCATTTCATGGGGACCAAAAAGTCACCTAATTGTCACGTGCCAAAATAACGTGAAATTCACGTTTTTGTCACGTCGCTGTGCCTACTGGGAAAACAGTGGCGAAAGTTTGAGCAATGGAAAAAGAACAAAATAAAATAGGTCACAAAGTGTAATAAAGACCATGCAATCAAATAAAGTAGAAAAAAAAAATTCCATATATTAAATGAAATTTCCATGATTCAATAATTTGTTGTGAAAACAATTCGTGCTGTTAGTGGTTTTCAGTCAGTTATAAACTTCAAGACAATACAAACAAGGACATCATAAAGGCACTTATATTTTCTGCACTAATTAGTGTAGACTAGAGAGCCTATATACTCAAAGAGCGGACATACGTGTGATCGTTTTTGATTGGATGTTCGATTTTGATGGCTTTTAACGCCATGTTTTTGCCAAAAAAAACTAACTGCAAGTAAATTTGCTAATAAATTTTTGTTAAACATTTGTAAAAGTTTATGAAAACTGATGTGAATGTAATAAAAATTCATGAAAAAGAATGTGCTTTAACTACTGATGTCATGTCAATAACTGAAAGTGGTAACTATGATACATATCAAGCTCATACTAATAGGTACGTGACAATTGCGTTTTACGGAACCGAATTTTGTGCTAAAATTTTGTGCCACGATTTTCGCAGTCTCTTCAAAGTTAGCGTGCTTGAGGAAGGCTTTCTGAAATAACTTTTTAGTATTCGTTATCAACATAGAGTATTTTTAGAAAGAAGAATAGTTGAAGCTTATTATTAATTTGGTTTTAATTATACTCAATTGATAAATTACCGAGTTTATTGATGTCAAAGTTTTAGTTGTACTTCTGTGGTGAAATTAATGTCCAGGATATAGTCTATATTTTATCTATTCAATTTTTATTTTTAAGTTATTCAATTATCTATGCACCTGCCAAATTTCGTTGAAAAATATTATGTAGCAGTCACCCTATTTCTTGCTGCACTTTTGTTACCTAATTTACATTTTCCCTGTTGTTAGCGCGGGAGACAGAGGGGTCCATTGATTATTTGTATATATATATTTTTTTTATATATAACATTCATATTAATAATATTATTAGTAATATTTAACTTATTTCATAAATTGATATTATAAACCTAGATACTTTATAGTGAAAATATGATTTAAAAATATGTAAATTTAAACAAAATTGTTTTATTAAAAGGATTTTTAGTAAATAATAAAATAAGACTTAAATTTTATATTTTATTTAGAAACAAAATGGAGAAAGAAAATAAAGGTTTCACATAGTATTTTGTATCATATTCATAATATAGTTTATATATGAATCAAATTAGTTATGAATCATATCTAATTTGAAGTTTGATCGTTGTCTTTATTTAACAAGGAAAGCCTTTAGATTATAATTTATAACTAATAAATAAGTTATTTTTATATAAATTTATTAAATTAATTTTAAATTATTATTTGGCCACTATCTAAACCTTTATGTATAACTTAAATATTTCTTTCGCTGTTTTAGATGCTCTAAGTTGTGAAATGGCGTCAGCCAACAACATCAGTTAGTTACTTTCTTTTTTCAATAGCTCGGTAGTTATTTTTATTATATATATATATATATATATATATATATATATATATATATATATATATATATATATATATATATATATATATATATATATATATATATATATATATATATATATATATATATATATAAATTAGTAAAAAACACTTATCTAACTTTTATCTTCGACTTGAAGTTTCATCATTGCTGGATCATCAGGAAGAGTACATTTACATATATATATATATATATATATATATATATATATATATATATATATATATATATATATATATATATATATATATATATATATATATATATATATACAAATGACTTACTATATGCAAATTTTTATATTACTTTGTAAAAATAAAGTTAATTTAATTTGTTTAGATGAACTTGCTTTACAGAGGATCAGTCAGTTATATCCCTATTATATGAATTAATTTAGTATTTAGTCATTTACTATTAGTTATCAAATACAGTTCTTTATCAAATACAGTTCTTAGATCAAAAAAGAATAGGACTGTCGACTATCTAGACACTCTAGATTTAAGTTTAAGAGAAAAGATTGTTAAATGGTCAATTAATGTAGCACGTAAAAACAGATTTACAAATCGACTCTATCGATGCAAAGTAGGAGATGAGATTTGCAAAAGACAAAAAATCAAGCGCCAAAAAATGGATGAAAAAGAAAAAAGAAAGTTAGAGCGTGACCTATCTAAACTAAATTTTGAAGAGATTATTAATTCATATAAGCACTTATCCAATGACCAACTATTTGATTTAGAAGATGTCATGTCAGATAGAATTGTTGGAAGAAACTAGAACATGAATGGTACGATCCAAAGACATGCAAAAGTGTTTTATATCGCGGCAGAGTAAAAAAAGTTAATAAAAGAAAAAATGACTTCATTTACACCATTTCTTACTGGAAAGATGATGAAACTGATAATGAAGCTGTTGACTATTGCATGAAAAAGATCCAGCTTGCTGCTGATGTTGTTTCCGGTGAGTTACAATTTAATTAATTTAATAACGCTGCAAGTGTTGTGACTTGCCAAAAATGTATTGCAATTGTTGTGACTTGCATAAATAATACAGCAAGTGTTGTGACTTGTATAAATTATATAGCAAGTGTTGTGACTTGCCTAAATAATACAGCAAGTGTTGTGACTTGCCTAAATAATACAGCAAGTGTTGTGACTTGCATAAATTATATAGCAAGTGTTGTGACTTGCCAAAGTAATATAGCAAGTGTTGTGACTTGGCTAAGTTATATAGCAAGTGTTGTGACTTGCCTAAATAATACAGCAAGTGTTGTACTTGCATAAATTATATAGCAAGTGTTGTGACTTGCCTAAATAATACAGCAAGTGTTGTGACTTGCCTAAATAATACAGCAAGTGTTGTGACTTGTTAAATTTTTTGATAGACGGCTCTGGCTTACCTTCACGTGGTGTCTATCGTTAAAAATGGTTAAAACAGTTTCATTTTTGGAATTAATTATTTTAATCATTCACTAAAAGCCAAGACAAAAATATATTGTATTTTCTTTAAAACAGTTTTATATTATTATTATTTTTTAATATTTTATTTATTTTTTATTTTGAAACAGAAAATTTGTTTGTTAACCAAACAAAATGGCTAGCTCGTTAACTATACTGTATGGTCCTTACTTCTGTTAATGTAATAATCACATGAAAGACTTTATTATAGGTTTTTGCTATACTTGGTTAGAAAGATGACATGTTTTTTACAGCCAATTGACTTATAGCCCCACATTAGTAGTTGTATAATTTTTTTTGTAATATATATCCAATTAAATAATAATTTTTGGTAAAAAGTGGAAAGGGCATTAGAATGCCTCTTTCTTATGACATATTTGGATACGCCCTCTTTTAAACTCCACTCTCTTATGACCATGGATGCACCACTAATGTATCTTTTAATCTAGTGGAATATGTTTTTTACTTCTTTGTTGTTGTACTTTAAATATTCAATCAGATATTTCAAGAATTGAAACATTTTTTGATATTATAGTACTAAAACATCATCAACATATCTACTGTGAGTTTTACATTAACCTCCCATATTTGGTGGTTGTCTGGTATGAATTTATTTTTTAATTTATTTCCAATTTTTTAATTTTTTTTTAAATTTGTTGTTCAAATTTTGAAAAAAATATTTTTTTTTTTTAGGTTGGGTGGAGAATGGGGTGGGGGGGGGGGGGGTGGGGGGGGGGGGTAGGCCGGTGGTGGGCATACGCCCCTTTGTAATAGAAACACCACTTTTATACGTAAGATTGTATAACATAATTTTATATTGTGTACTAATTTTACTCATTATAGTAAAGATATAAATATTTATAAAATCAAGTCGTTTTTGATCCTAGGGTATGATACACCAATTGCCACCACACCCACCTCTATTGCTAACATTCACCTCTCGTATATTTTGGTGGTTTACTATAAATTTAAAATAACTTTTTTGTGTATTTATATTGCTTATGTAATTTAAAAAAAAAAAAAATTCTGAAAAAAGTGTCCAGTTTTATACGGGCGAGGTGGTGGTTTGGTGCCCCCTCTGTCCATCCGATACACCCGGTGGTTAGAGTTTAACATAAAGTTGTAACCCACTCTTACACCTATCTTTTGACACCAAGATATTTGTATTTCGATAAGAATTGGCAAAGTTATGACAATTTAAGTGAAGAAAAACATTATTTTGACCACAGTTTCTTCAACAAATCCATATATAGAAAAAATCGCTACTTAAACCGTCATAACTTTTGAACCAATTGTTCGATTTTGATAATTTTTTCACCTTTAAAATACTGTAATAATCCTCTTTCTAATGATATATAACATTATAGTATTCAAACAATTTGAAATTTTTTACTCACGTACCTAATACTATGGAACTGTTAGATTACCTTAACATTATACTATAATGTTAAGGCCATAATTTATGGCCAAGCTAACCATACTTTAGTTTTTATGCTTAGAGGAATATCTACGAGATGAAAATAAACTGTAAAATATTGTTATAGTGAAAGTTCTGTTTATAAAGGTGCAAATAACCAGTCAATGTGAAGATTTTTTAGCATAAGCTGCACTTAAAGTTATACTTTTTCCAGTTTAAATAAACCTCCATGTGATTCAAGTTGTTTTATTGATTTTTTAGCAAATGTACTTCATTTATTGAAGAATACAAGAACATCTCTCTCATGTAACAGACCTTTCATAATTACAGCTGGAGTTCAAAAAATATATATACTTCTATCACTATTTATAGATTAACATTCCTGCACATATCGACGTTCTAAATATATTTACTTATAAGTTTAGCATCTTGATGAAAAACATTTTAACAAAACAGAAGTATCAAGAGTATTATATTTTAATGAACTATAATGAAAGTTGTGAATTGAAATTTATTGCAAATAAAAAAAATGATTCTATACTCACAACTGCTTGATTTAACTGAATTATTGATAAATGGTTTACACTTATGAAATCACAAAACCTTTTTATGGCTTTTAGTATAGAAAATCACTAAATTTACAATAAAACAAAAGCTTTTTTCAATGAAATTATAGAGGTACTATTTGATTATATGTATTGAGCCTATGTAGAAAACTAAGGTGGAAACTTATTCCATCTGGTGTTATTTTGTCAACAACCAAATATTCTTCTTGAAAAAAAAAACTTTTAATATGAAATTGCGATTTACCCAAAACTTTTAAAAAATTATTTATAACTGGTACGTTCACAAAACAAGTAATTCCTACAGCTTTTCAATACAAAAATGACTTGAAACTTATTTGTTTTGCTTAACTCTTAAAAACATTACATTATCAAAGTGCAGTTACGATACCGAATAATGACCATCGATTTTTATTGTGTTTTCTTGACTTAGTTAATAGTAAGGTCCACTAATCCACACAAAAAAGAGCACATTGTTTTACTCAAAGATTTGGATAAAACGTCAAGTTTAATCTTGAGTAATACTGACCAAACTACTATTTTATAATGTATTTTAATGTAGTTTTTTAAATATATATGAGTTCTAGAGTTGAAGAAAATTAAAGAATTTTCCTAATTTGCTTTAAATCACAATACTTTAAAAAATTGAGTAAATTCTGATTATACAAACAGCATAATGTGGGAAGTTTATTTTCTGCTAATAAAACAAACTTTGCATTTTTTTTTTAAATAGATTTAATGTCAGATCATTTTTTGGCATAACTTTTTACCTAAAAGAATGGTAGTTCTATACTCTCAGAGAAAGTCAATTGATGAACAAATTAAAACTGATACAAAAATTAAAAGTTCAGCTTTTATCCTAATTCTCATTAATTTTGATTAAAGCTTGAGAACTGGTTAAAAAAATTCAGACCTGTAATATTTAGCCTTAAGGAATAAAAATGAAGTAAAAATATTACTTTGAACTTGGCAGCAAGATATGATAATACAAGCATTGGCTTTGAAAGAATAGATTCAACTAAAACTAATTAAAAAAAATTTGTAAAACCTTTGTCAGGTCTAAACTTTTGTTAAGTAACTTATAAATTACAAGTAGTTTTTTGACGTTTTTTTTAAAGAATTTATTTATTTGCCAAATAAATTTTTGTTTAATAAATAATTTTATTAAAAAACTGCTAAGAAAAATATAAAATATTCAAATTTTCAAAACAAAATTTCCTTTCAAATATTCGGTTATACAATTGTTTTTACTTAAATTCATTTGTCACGCGCTAATTTGGCAAAAACATGGCTGCCGTTTTCCGTATGTCCGCTCTCTGAGTATATAGGCTCTCTAGTGTAGACTAATCAGTGCCATTATTGAGTAATAGATATTGAAAAATAGATAAAAATAAGAAATCTTCAAGATTAAATAGAAAAAATATATCTATTAAATAAAATAAATAAAAATATATCTATTAAATAATGAAATAATCTATTAAATAGGTTTAAAAGATCTTTTTGTAAGTTTTCTTATTAAAATTAGCTCTTTAAATAGGTCACCATAATTAATGAATAAAAATTAAATGAAAATAAAAAATTCTTTTTTATTGAATAAACGATAACTAATTATTTATTTTTTATTCAATAGAAAAGACTTTTCTACTTTTATCTATTTTTTATTCATTAATTATGGTGACCTATTTTATTAGAAAAAAGTATAAATCTGGTCAAATACTACTGCTTTTGTAAAATTAGTTTTAAAAAATAAATATTGTATAAAACACTTTCGCAAACTTTTTCGCATTCTCTTGAAAATTTTCTTTCTATTGAAAAACATTTTCATGAAAAAATGTTTCCATATCCCAAAAACTAAATTGGACTTTTTCAATTCAACTAGCACCCACATGTTTTAGGTAATTCTTTATTATTATAATTTTTTTATTTATTTCTAGCAATTTTCAATAAGCGCAAGTTAAAGCTTAAAAAAAATGTTCTTTAAGAAAATGTTGAATGAAAAATTTTTTTTTTTTTTTATAGTCATTTAACATTTTCTTATAGTCATTGAACATCTAATGTTGAATGACAATAAGAAAATGTTGAATGACTGTAAGAAAATGTTGAATGACAATAAGAGATGTTGAATGACTGTAAGAAAATGTCGAATGACTGTAAGAAAATGTTGAATAACTATAAGAAAATGTTGAATGACTAAAGCGATATAAAAATGCCTAGCTTTAAAATAATTTCGTTTTCCAGTATAAAAAAAAATATAATATTTAAAATATATAATAAAAGAAAAATAAGCAAAAAAAGATTTTGATAGTAAAGAAAAATATAAGAACGCGGAAATTTAAAACTAACACTAGAATTAAACTTGATAAATAATTTCTCGTTTGTTAAAATTTAAACTAAAAATTTATTTAAAGATTTGTATTTAAAAAAAAAAAAAATTCATTTTATGAGTGAATAAAATATATTTTTAGATGAAAGTAAGTTAATTATTATATTTAAAATATTAAAGTTCGCATGCTACGATAAATCTTTAATACTAATCATATCTATTTTGTTCGATAAAAATGGACCGCAAAATAAAATAAATAGTTTATCCAAAATTTTAAAACTTTTGTCAAATTGAATAATCAATCCTTAAGATATATTTACTTTTTTTTTTGTGTGTGGAAAGTACCAACTGTTTTGCGGTTTTTCCACGGTTTTCACGGTTGACCGTTATGCTTTTGGAAAAATAAAATTTCAGTTTTGGTTGAACTGACCTGGAATTAACTTTTTTAAATTTTGTCGCAAATTTATTATTGAAGCTTTGACATAGTGATAAAACTAAAAAGTTTTAACAAAGGGAGGTCAACTAAATGGTCTGCTCACTCTCCATAACGCTACGTGATTAAACTAAAGTACACACCCATATCATTTAAAGTAGATATGGCTAATGACTTTTTAGAAAAAGTTAATTAGTTTAACGGATTAAAAATAATACAACTATAAGAAAACTTTAGATATAAAAGTTACAATAAGTTAACCTAAAAAAGTTTAAGCTAGTAGATTTAGAAAGATATCAAATATAGTTTAACCATCGTAATATATAAAATTAATTCTATTGATAAATTTTATACGATGATATCGTGAGCAATAAAGTACAATAAACACCACAATAAAATCATTGTAACAAGGTTATTAATTGCTTATTTGCATTGTAACAAGGTTATTAATTGCTTATTTGCATTGTAACAAGGTTATTAATTGCTTATATGACTAACATATCTTTTATAACTAATTTATTCGATATGATTAATTTATTCTGTTGTAAGAAGGTTGTTAATTACTTATAATGTGGCCATTGGTCACGCTAAAAGTAATTAATAACTTTGTTACAATAATTTTATTGTACTTTTATTTTTTTTTTTTTTTTGGCTATGTTACATGTTATTTTTTGTTTTTTTAATATATTAAACCCAAGATTGAAATGCAGCTGATCATCGCTACTTTTATTTCTAAGAAAAGGGGAGCTACATCCAATTTAACTTTACATTGATCAAAGTTTTAGTTTCACTTACAATATTCAGATGTATAATGAAACACTTAATAATAGTTCTTTCCAATATAATTACATATTTTTGATACCGAAACGAACTTACACGACATTCATTTCGTATTATAAAACGTTGTGCAAAACTAGCAAGATTGATAGAATCATGCGTTTGGGAACATGTAGAAATATTAGGTGGTTTATACGCGCCTGCGTTATTGTAGACCGAAGATTAGTCTTTAAACGTCGAAATGCAGAATAACTCTTTTCTGCATTAGCATTTACATTGATGTTGTTAAATATATTTTCAACTTATCAATGAAAAACAATCTTATCAATGAAAAAAATTATGCTGCTCTTAAAATGCAAAGGTATCTCAATAAATGTTGGTGTTGTACTCACCTGTAGCTTGGGGTTGTGAACTTTCAACAAACTGTGAAACATTGTAAATTGAGCATCCATTGAATGGATGCGTCAATATTTCAAACAATACAAAATAATTATATAGTGATGATATAACATTTCATCTTTTAAATGTATGTATAATCTTTTAAATGTATGCATAATCTTTCATCATAATCTTTTAACACGTTCAAAGTTTTCTGATCAAACTATCTTGAATTTTCTGAAAGTAAGAGGTCTACGACAGTAAATAATTAAACCCACAAAGATTCTTCCGGAAAAGTCTATAATTGTGGTGCTACACCATAATCATACTTTGCATGAGGTCTTCGTTTTACTGTATTACGAGGAAGCTCTGGATTTCCTACAAAATCTGACTTATTTGCATCAGATAAAACATATAAAAGAATTGATTTAAGCGTTCCTTCACAACAAAGAGTTTTCAAATGTTAACTTACTATTTTTATGTTGTTGCAGGCATAGTAGCCATCAATATCTTTTGTTTGAAGAACTCTAGCGACATTTTCTACCCAAGAAAACACTAGTTGTACTACTTTTAATTCAAGAAACACGTTGAACAGCTTCATTTGAACAAGTACACCAGGAGTTTTCTTGACAGCCTCATTTGATCCTCCTTCAAATACTATTTATCATAGTGTATCAAAGATGCAGTGTATTTCTCGAGGACAGCTTCTTTTGTTTTAGTACACGATGTCTGACGTGTAGGACATATGGGTTTTAGTTGCTATTTTAAGCCAATGTTTTCTATAAGAAATGATGAAATGTTTTCAAAAATGTATAATTGTTTTGGAGATGCATGATTTGAATTATATATGCTGTGCACTAAATATAGTCATTTCTAACCATAAGACACTTGCTACCTCTTTCCTGAAGTATTAGATTAAGACTATAGTTTAAGCAGTGAGTAGATAGGGCTTTTGGGTTTTCTTGCAATATTTTAGTAGCAACACCTTGATATACCTTGAAGGGCATAAGCATCATCATAAGTTCATCCAATAAGACTACTCAATGGAAAATTACATCAAGTTAAAATATCTTTTATAATTTGGTTTATGGTTTCAACATCAGTCTTTTCACATTCATACATACCTATAAAATCTTCATGTACTTCATATTGATCTGACACCCATCTAACAATTAAAGTTAACTGTTCTAGTTCAGAAACGTCTCTGCAAATGAAATAGCAGTTTTTCGAATTAGGTCAAGTAGACCATTGTGACATTCAAGATACATTTCTTTGATGAGCTCATTGATTATGTCATGTGAAAGATACTTTCCATTTATAATCAGATATAATCGGATCTATGTCTTCTAAAGGTATCATGTCTACTTCTGACATGATACCTTTAGAAGACATAATCGGATCGTATTTGTAATTACATTAGTATCATCCTTGATACTAATATAATTACAAATTAGTATGTATGTATGACATGTATGTAAACTTTTATATTTTCACATATATTTATACATATATGTATATATATATATATATTTGGTTTCCGCTTTGAATTATACTATTTGCATTGTTTTTAATTTAATAATTATTTAATTATAGTTCTTTTGTTTTTAGTCTACTTAAATGTTTAATTTTTTTTTTTTCGTTTATTTTTTAGATTATATTCTATTATGAATATTATATATAAATATATATTATATTTATTATGTAATTTTTTATATATAAATCACAATATATATGATAATCAATAAATAATATAAATCACAAAATATATGATAATCAAAACAATGATTAAGGAACAAAACTGCAGTGTTTTAATAAATTCTAAGCTAAAAATTTCTGACCCATGTTAAAAAAATAGGAATTCTGAGTCAGAATTCCTATTTCTTTAACACGCGTGAAAATGTTCAAAACTGCTCCAACCTGAGGTAGCTTTGAACACACCTGGGGCAGCTTTGAACTATCTCTGGCAAATGAAAATAACTAGAAATTAAATTTTTTTTTTTTAAATAGAGCATTGATTTACTTTTAAATTTCATTAAGATTAGGTTTCTAATAATAAAAATATATTTTTTATATATATTTTATAATAGTAAAAATATTTTTTTTATACAATTTTATCTTATAATCACTCTAGAGAGTTGATCAAACAAAAGAATCTTAGATTTCCCACTTTTTCTGTCTTTATTAGTTTTAGGTAGAGCTTTTGGATATGGTCTAACAAATTCAGGTGTTATTGTGTGCTGTGATTGTAAGGCATTCCTTGTAATTTTTTGTTCATCATCCTTAAAATCAATCATAAAATCTTGTTTTTGCATAACTATGCCTTCAGGTGTAATAGGAATTTGACGTGAATTATTAAAGGTAGCTATACTAAATGTTTCTATCAGAGGGCGATTAGTTACTTCAGCACTTTAAAAGATGTCATTGCAGAAAACAAGTCGTGAAAAAGGATATATGGATGTAGAAAAACCTGCAACAATATTCCTGACAATATGTGTTGTAGTATATGCTGGTGTCATTATGCCAACTAAATCATGTATTGTTATTGTTTTTCCTGGATTGCATACAAGCCAATCATTCTGAGAGATAGACATTTTTTGCTTGAAAGGACCATTAACTGCCACATCCAAATGTTACATTCTATGAGTGCAGTGAGGAGGAAATGTCAAAACTATTATTCCGTTTTCACTACAATAATTAATGGCATCTAATGTACAGTGGCTTTCATGATAATCCATGAAGAGTAAAACAGGATCCTCTTTCGAACATCTGAGTAGTTTTTTATATGTTCTAAAACCTTTAAGAGCAAGCAGTGGCTGTCATCCAGCCACTTGTTGGACTGTTTGCATAACCAATACAACCAGGTGGTCCTTCTTTTATCATGGCGTCATGAAACCGTGCTCTTGAAAATATGAAAACAGGTGGAAGAAAATTTCCTATGGCATTTTCTATACCACACATAGTAATTAGTTGTCCATGTTCAGCAGACACACACTGTTCTACCTGTTTTGTTCCACGTGATGCTACAACATGGGGTGCTTGTACTTCTTTCATAATGCTGGTTTCGTCGATATTATAAATTCTATCAGGAGTGAAATTATACTTCATTTAAACTTTTTTATAGTTATCAAAAAACTGATTTACATTGTGCTGATTGAAACTTGTTGAACGAGACAAACTTGTATTTTCAGGTTTTCTAAGTGAAAGTTCTTGGTGACGTTTCGTAAAACCCTTCAACCACTCTATACCAGCTTGTTTTTTTTCCATCCTTTTACTTGGACATTTGCAAAGTTTCATAGCATAATGAAATGCTAGTTCTCTTGCTTGTTTATATGTTAAGCCATAATTCATTTTAGAGCTTTTTATTAGGTAGTCTCTTAACACTATTTCCTCATCTTTGTTAAATACTTGTGCAACAGTATATTTATAATTTCGCACCTTTTTTAATTAGACAATCAAAATTCAGGCCGTTATGATCAAGCGATACAGTACGAGAGATTTAAACGATTCAAAGGTGCCCTATTCGTTTTATTCAAAACTGCCCCAACAGCATTTTAAATAATAAACGATGATTTTTTCAAACAAAATTAAATCATATATTGATATTTTCTGCCTAATTGTAAATGTTATGAATTATTCTATCTTATAAATAATATTAAACATCTCACAAGTAAGAAACGTGGTCAGGAAAATCTTACAACTTTACATCGAAATGTTTACGATTTGTCCTCAAAAACAAATCAATCAAATATTTTGTCCAGTTTAAGCAAAATGCCAGGAAAAACAGGTGACAGCTGCGAGGGTAAATATTATCTTCACAAAATATCTACTTTTATTAAGCGTAAATACAAAAACGCTTCAAAAATGCATTTTTTCAAAGGTGCCCCCGTTCAAAGCTGACCCCCTCTATCCTAAATGTACGGAGATAAAAAGAAAATTTAAAAGTCAATAAAACTAGATTAAAATCAAATAATTTATGTTTTGGTTTTCCACAAACATCTAGATAAAACTTTGTCCAACAAAAGTTATGGCAGAGTTTTTTAAAATGCTTATAAAAATATTATGATACAAATAATATATAAAAAGATTATTTTAAAATTACAAGCTAATAAACTTTTTGACAAAGTTGATTAAGTTGATTTAATAAAGTAAAATGTACGCTTGTTTACTTTTTAGTATTTTTTTAATTGAAACTTTGTGTGAAAATATTACCTTGGGGATTTTTAATGCAATTTTCAAATTTTAATTTTTACTACATTTTTACTATTGAAACTTGTTTAGTTTCAAAACTTTTTAATCCGTTTGTAGTAAAAATTAAAATTTGAAAACTGCATTAAAAATCCCCAAGGTATTATTTTCACACAAAGGCACGGTGGGTCAGAGTGTGCCAAAATACCAAAAAATCAATATCAGCATTGCACGGTGAAAATTTGTCATAATGGTGAAGACATGTTCATTAGAGGAAATATCTAGTTAAAAAAACGTTAAAATTAATTTAAGCGTAATTTTATGCGGTTATTTACACGTTAATTTGACATGTGTTCCAAAACGCTATTGAGCAATTCCACGACCGTCTCACAAAAAATGAAAAAATTAAACGAAGCCAATATACATAGTACTATATATCAGTAAAAAGCTCTACTTTTCCTCTTTCATAAAATATATAGTTTGTTATAGTATGCCGCTATCATAAAAAATTATATGGGCTGAAACAGAAGGTAAAAATAGGCGTTTTTGCGATAATTTAAATCGTTTTTAATCGCCGAAGTTCAATTGAGCCTATAAAAAGTTCAAAAACTGTCTTGCTCATTGCAATCAGGTTTTTAGCTGCACTAATCATTGCTATTTATGATAAAAACATACTTATTGCCAGACGAATTTAGAAAACCATTTATTTTAATCAAACGTTATTACCACTATTGTCACGCTGTGACATGTCACGCTGTGACAATTAGGGTACCAATATTTTTATTTCTAAGACAACCAATAAAATTTAGGATTTCAAAATTCCAGCGCAATGAGAACTCTATCTAGTACATCTAAATAAATACTAACGTGTTTAAAAAAATAATTAGCTCAAGTTATTTTTAGAATCTTTTTATGTCACGCCGTGATGTCACGGTGTGACAATTTTTTAACAAAGTTTAAAACAATATTCAAAACTGCTTAACTGAAACTACAATTTAGTTTTTATCAACTTTAATCAGGCAGATTATTGTGCAGTTAACTTTCTTTGGGTTTTCTACAAAAACTACAAAATATAGGTATGTGTTGGATAGGCAACATTTGCTCAGTTATTCTTGAGGCTCTGTTTTGGGATACATAGAGCCTCTCTGTAAAGGATAGTTGTAACTCCATTGGGCCTTGGATGTAATACGTCCATCTCCATAACTATTGTGTTGCTTTTTTTTAATCTTTCAAGGGTGTCTCTTACTCATGCTTAACGTCAAAGGAAATATCGTGAAAGGCAGTTTTTTGGCGAAAAAGTTTTTAAAGAAAAAGATTCAAAAAAGAGAAAAGAAAGACAACTTGCTAAATTGGAGCCTCAACGAGAAAAAGAAAGGCATTGAAAAAGAAAGAGCAGACAAAAAATAGCAGAATCAAAATCTGTAGCTGTTACATCACCCTCTTACAAATCTTCAAGCACTCTTGGAAAAGCTGTTAAGAGAGCCGAATCAGCACTACCAAAATCACCCAGAAAGACGGCAAAAGTTGTACAAAAACTTTTAACAAAAATGAATGAAACCCCTAGTCCAGAAAAAATACTTAGTGAAAATACATTAGATGATTTAACTGTAAAATTGGTTCTTTGTTTTTACCAGCGTGATGATATATCCCGTCAAGCACCCGGTAAAAGAGACACCATTGTGGTGAGATTAAAGAACAAGAAAAAACTGCAAAAACATCATTTGTATGTGAATGTTATTGAAGCTTATGCTGTTTTTAAATGTGATTATCCTGAAGAATCAGTTGGAAAATCAAAGTTTGCAAGTTTACGCCCATCACATGTTCTTTTGTCTAGTTCAATGTCAAGAAATGTTTGTTGTTGTCAACGACATTAAAATATAATTCTTATCCTTGAAGCCCTGCACAAGTTTGATTCAAATTTTCTATTGTATTCACATGAATTTCTTCTTAGCATTGTATATGATAGTGAAAAAGACATTTGTTATAATAATATGTGTACTACATGCAAAGATGCTGCAAAGTTTCATAATCTATATGTTTTGAATGAAATTGACAAGAATAAATGCATTACATGGTACCAATGGGAAAAAGTTGCAGATGGTAATGGAAAAGAATATATTAAAAAGATTAAAAAAAATTGTATTTGTTCATAATTTATTATCTAACCATATTGAATCAAGTGTTAAAATATTACAGATTTAAACAGACAAGCCAAGTAATCAATTTAAATATCGTTTTATTGCATCAGCAATACCCTGGTTGGAAGAGCAGCATGATTTAAAATTATTCTGGAACTTTTTTGCTGCTTCACATGGGAAAGGATTGGTCCATGCTATTGGTGGGACCGTTAAAAGAATAGCAAAGCAAAAAATAATCCAGAGAAAACATATAATAACTGATGCCATAACTTTTCATGAAGCTGTTAAAAATGAGACTAATTTCAATGTCTATTTTGTTTCTATGGAAGATATTATAAATACAATTTAAAAATTTAAAATTGATGAGTTATTTACATAAACACCAGCAAAACCAGGAATATTTGCAGCGAACCTAATTAACAACAATAATGGGAAAATACAAATGCCATCCTATTCAAGTGCCAAGTATTTAGTCAAACAACTTATGTCTACAAATAAAATGACTAAAAAACTTTAAAACGTTGTTTATATGACAGCAATATAATATGGACGTGATTAGACACTGATATAGTATGGGTGTGTTCTGAAGATTACTATATAAGAACTATTTTTATGAAGATGAAATTATATATTTGTCTAATACCTCTCTACTAAGTTTTAAATTTATTAAAAACAGCCCATTTACCTGGTTTATAACTACCCAAATGTGTCTGGTCACGCTGTGACGTCACGCTGTGACGTTTACCACTAGTTAATTAAAGGTGCGCCTGTTTAAAATTTAATTTAAAAAATGTAATTTAGCTATAAAACTTGTAAGAGTAATGTCTAAACTTTTTGTTTAATGCCAAGTTAATAATTCAGTTCATCTATATTAGCTGAATCACGGTGTTGATCTAAAAACTAAAAAACACTGAGAAAATATTTGTCACGCTGTGACGTTTTATATTTTCTTGCATGAATGAGAGGCCAATATATCCACCCAAATTTTTCTTCTTGTTTTTTGTAGCACCTATTATGAGCTAACTAAAAAGCAAAAAAAGTTCTTCTGATATCTATTTTAATATTAAAATATTAAAGGCTTAAGACAAAAAAAATGACGGGTGTCACGCTGTGACGGTCGTGGAATTGCTCTATTTTGCATTTTTTATTTATCAACTTTCTTACGCTACTATTGTTTTAAATTAACTTTATCGACTTTCATTTTAAACTATATTATTTTAATTAAGAATGTTTTTTTCGCTCAGGCTTTTAAAAATTATTTAACGTAAATGTAATCATTAGTTTTTATGCATCGAAAACAGACAGTTTTTGATATTTTTTTTGCTACTTACCTTTACTATTAGGTATCAGATAAACTATCGTCCAATATCCTCCAAACATTTGACTATGTAAATCTCATGCTAAATGTATGTAAATAGCCATGCATCATAAATATTTTGCAACTTTTTGCAAGAAAAAAAGTTATAACAAAAGATTGGTCTTCGGTTAATGGTCAGTTGATGAAAAATATTGAACATGTAAAAAAGATGTTTTGTACACAAAGAATACCTACAAAATCTTTCATTACTGTTATAATGTATAAGTTTTGTAAATATAAATCTAAAAAAGTTATTTTATGACAAATACATGCATCGAAAAGTAATACTTTTATGTTTACACTAATAAAGTTGTCTTGTCCATTAAAAATATTTCGTATTTTTCACCAAAATAATTAATTTTTTTAATATTTTTTTTTATATTATATAATTACATGTTTATTACTTATGCATTTATATATAAATATAGCTATTGTAATAAAAAAAACTACGAAAATAATTTTGGCACAAAAAACTCGATTTTGTCCCACTGTGAAAGGAGCTCAAGAGGGAATGCGTAGTAGAGCCTTAATAAACTTATGAGATTGTTGATAGAAACAAATATATAACTATATTTGTTAATTATATTCATATATTTGATTATATTGAAACATTCGTTCTATTAATATATGATATTACATATTATATATTAAAACTTTGATTGTTTTTCATAGAGAATCTCTTACATAAAAATAGTAGCTACAAAAAGCTTATCAATACATGGACTTTAATAAACTTTTTTATTCACTGTTGACACACCCACAGTCTATTATTATGTTGTACCTAAGTTGTAATATGTTGTAATACCTAAGTTGTAATACCTAAGTTGTAATACCTAATATATATGTAATATGTTGTAATATGATATGTAATATGTTGTAATACCTTATGTATATACCATATGTTATAATATGTAATATGTTGTAATACCTAAGTTGTAATACTTAAGTTGTATTATTATGTTGTACCTAAGTTGTAACCTCACACAATAGATGGCAAGAAGCATGTTACTACTGCATCTGTAAGACTTATCAAGACATGCATAGGTCTTCATAAAAATTATTCTGATACAAAATTTTGCTTTGGTTTGATTGAAGTTAGTTTGCAAACATAGGTACGAGTCATCATTGCTTTCAATTTTTTTGATAGATGGAAAAAGCTATCATAACTACATTCAACTTTCAAAGTCATTTTTATTACTCGTATTCTGTTCAATGGATAAAATGGCAAGGTTTTTTAAACATAAGCTTTTTATAAATTTTAGTTTTAAAAAACTTCTTTCACAACTAGCCTCACTTAAAGCAATTGTAAGAAAAACTCGTGCTAATATAGCTATATTAAGAACTGAGGTTTCAAAACTGTAATTTGCAGCCGTGATGAAGGCCCGTTGTTCAAAGCCAGATCTGGCCATATATGCATCATTGGTAAGGAAGGAGGCGTGAACTTTCTGGTTTAATGCTGTTTCGCAGTGCTCTTTGATAAGATCGTTAAGACTTCTTGGAGCAACTAAATAACTAATAAAAAAGAATTTAAATGAATTGCAAAAAATCAAGTGGACCACCATTAGGGTGTCTCAAAAAAGTTTTGAAAATTAAAATGTGGAAAAGTTCAATCGTTATCGTTGTGTAGTAGCAGCTTATAGTGAAAATTTAAACCTTCCAAATCAACTTTAAGGTAAAGAAGATGGTTTTAGACAATTCGTCAGCCGAGAACCAAGAGGTTGTATGTCCATTTTTTGTGTTTCCGAGAAAATTAAGTTTTAAAATTTAACTTGTAAAGACTTACTACCAGATTGTCCGACTAGTTTTTTAAATATTTTCAAAAGTTGTACTATTCTCAAAAATAGCTTTTTTGGATACATACTTCATCGGTTGTTGAATATTTATTGATAATACACAGAAAACACACAAAATGTGGGCAAACGGCCTTTTGGTTCTCGGCTAACGAATTTCTATATAATAGAATATTATATTACGAATTTATTCAAACAACTTTACTGTAAGCTTTGTTTTATACTATAAATATTTATAAATTTATATACTGTATGGTTAGCTATATTTTTAGACAATAGCTTCAAGAAAAAAATGCCACAAGACAATACTAGAGCCAGCTGAAGATTTGAGACAGGCTGCAAGAAAGCGTAGACAGTTTTATTTGTAAGGCTTTCCACTGCAAAGCTTTGCTTCAAATCGACATCCAACGTCTGGTAACATCTGAAAAATTTCTTAATTTTATCTGTTTTTTTTTTGTTTTTATGTTTTAAACATCTTCGCTTCCAACAAGGCTGCAAGCAGCCACTAGTTAAAGTTGGAAGTTACTGAAAGAGAAAAGATGAAGATTGTAGAGCAAGATAACGATTGACGGACGACTTAAAAGATTGCAAATTATATGAATCAGGAAAGCAAGATGAAGGAAGCGAATTCCAAAGAGCTGATGTTCGGGGAAAAAAACTAGACGAATAAGCGTTTTTGGAACACTTAGGAACAGTCACAGAAAAAGGATGACACTTAATTGAATGACGAGTAACACGAGAATGAATTTTAGTATATGGCACAAGAGACGTTAGCTCTTTCGAGCAGTGCCCATTATAGTATTTGTAGAAAAGAGAAAGAGAAGCAACATTACGACGAAGTGATAATGGTTGGAGGTTGGCTGCAAGAGTAGGTCCAACTATGTTTACAATGCGTTTTTGCACCTTGTCTAAAAGAGAAAGGGCATCATTAGATATTGCACCCAGATATGGCAACATTATTCCATACAAGGCCGGATTTGAGATTTATAGAGACAGAGAATAGAATCCGAAGTAAGAAAGTGACGAGCTCGATAAAAAGATGCAACCTTAGCAGATGCTAATTTTGCAACTGATTTGATGTATGGTTTCCATGAAAGATTGGAAGTAAGAGTTAATCCTAGAAGATGAAGAGTAGGTGACTCATCGAGTACATCACCGTTCATAAATAAAGGAAGATCTAAATTATTGCGATAACGATTGGCTGAAAAAAATTGAGTTTTATCTGAATTAAAGTTCACCAGCCACTGTGAGTCCCATGCTGTAGCAGAAGTGAGATCCTTTTTAAGCTCAAATGCCTCCTCCAAGCAATCAGAGGGTGTTGGTTTCTTATCACGACAAGAATAAATGGTAGTATCATCAGCAAACAATGCCACCTTAGATGTGAGAATATCTGGAGGATTGTTAATGTAAATTAAAAAGAGTATAGGGCCAAGGATAGAACCTTGAGGAACCCCTGAAGTTACAGAATAAGAAGAAGAGCGTTGTCCATCGAGGACAACTTTTATGCTACAATTGGAAAGGAAGGATTCAATGATCTTAAAGATGTTGAAGAAAGCTTATGGAGAAGACCAGCATGCCAAACTTTATCAAAAGCTTTAGAAATGTCATTAACGATGACCTTAACCTCTCCACCTCCATCTAATGTACGATAAAACCTGTCAGTTATTACTGTTAGCAAATCACCTGTAAAACGAGAAGATCGAAATCCATATTGATGGTCAGAAAGTAAGTGATTAGATTTAAGATGAGAAATTAAGTGTTTGCTAATTAAAGATTCAAAAACCTTGCTTTTGATAGGAAGAAAACTTATGGGACGGTAGTTAGACGAATCAGATCGCTCTCCAGAATTTATGAAGATAGGGATAACAGATGCCGCTTTCCAGCAGGCTGGAAAACAAGACTCTGATAAGCACTTATTGAATAGTTTTGAGAGTATAGACGATAGCTCCGGAGAACACTTCTGCAAGACAATAACAGATATGTTGTCCGGACCAGAAGCTGTAGAAGAGTCTAAGCTAGAAATCACTTTAGATACAGAAGCTGGAGCGATACAAATGTCAAGCAATGGATCAACCTGTTTGACAGCTGTATCAGGTAGAATACAACTAGTGGAATCAAGAGATGATATTGATGAAAAGTTCTTAGCAAACAATTCAGCTTTGTCTTTAGGTGATCTGAACCATACAAGAGAGGTGGGATTATAGATTTGCCCTTATTATTGATATTATTAAGGATTCTCCAGAAGTCACGAGAGCCTAATTTTTGACGAAAAAAAGGAAGACGAAAGATTTCTAACCAAGGGCCATCACGAAGAAAATCCCGGAAAGAATCCCTGTCACCTTTACTGTAGTTGTAAGAGATTCGATAAGAGGGGGATTCAGGTGATGAAGAAGAATAAAATATTAGTTTTAGAGAGATCAAACTGTGATCAGAAGAACCTAAGGGTGAATTTGGAGAAACTGAGCACTGACTAGGATCAGAAACAAGACATAAGTCGAGTAGAGAAGGTAGATGATTCGGGTTTTCAGGAAAGCGAGTTGGAAAGTTGACTATTTGAGTTAGGGATTGAGAAAGGAAAAAGTTGTGGGCTTTAATGCCTGCAGAGTCACTGACACTAGAGCCAAGCCATTCAGAGTGGTGAGCATTAAAGTCACCGACAACAACTATATTAGCTGATGGATAAAGAGAGAGGGCTTGGTCAATATGATCAGAAATAATGTCAAAAAGAGTGCAGTCGTGAGATGAAGGAGAGCGATATAGAACAAAGAGAAAGGCTATAGAGTGAAGTGGTGCTAAACGAAAGCACATGAAAGAATAGTCTTTGGATTCAAACCTAGTTTCATGACAAATGGGTGAACTCTTACGAATGTAAATGCCCAGGCCAAGCATATGACTATTGGAGTCTTTACGAATTAGAGGAAGATAACCATCAACACTAAGATCACAAGATGAGACAGCCGAACTCAAATTAGTCTCACAAAGAGCAAGTAGGTCTGGTGAACTTTGCAAGAGATAAGACTCAACAGAAGAAAAGTTACTTCGAAGACCACGATTATTAGTGAATGATAGGTTTAGAGAACTTGGTGATGATGATGGTTTTTTGTGTTTTATAGTTTTTGGTACTTTATTCATCTTTAAATTAGATCGAAGAACTTGACTCAAAGCATAGATAGTACTCAGAACACCGTTTAATAGCCCAAGCAATTGTCTCATTACTACTAATAAACCCTAAGCCGTAACAAAGGGCTTCAAATATGGCCTCCGCAATGCACACCAAAAGTACAAACAGGGAACTCATCCATGCGCAACATGGCACTGTTAATACTTTGATATTTTTCAGCTGTTGATGGAATCAGCCTCTCTGAGAGCTGCCACAGAGTTTGGGAAACCTGACTACCAGCCGGCCTCAGAACCATAAAATTTTAATAAACGTTTATTTGTATAAATGTTTATTTGTACATAATAATAACAAATAAATGTTTGTTTGTACTTAAACATTTTTTTAGCACTACCAAGATGAACTGTAAAGTTGGATGTGTCCTTGCTTCTGGAAAAAGTTATCTGAAATGCAGCAAGTTAGCAGAAGGAATGTGTGAAGAGAATTGGTTACAGACAATCAGAGGTGTTTTCATTTTGATAGAACTAGTAAACTTGTGGGGCAAAGCTGGATTCGACAATAATTTCATGCTCACAGAGCAGTAAATCCGAAACAAAATTGCCAACAAGATCTATGAGTACCAATCCCTAAAAAGACTCAAGACTCTAAGTCTACCAGAAGGACGCTACTGCAAGAAAGTAAACAACTTTCTAAATGAAAGCAACTTTTTATTCCCGATTCATAAGGCCAACATCTTTAACTTGATAAAGAGTGATCCAATGAGAAATAAAAAGGCTCGAAAAGAGGATATTAAATTCCTAAAACACTGCCTCAAAGGACGCATGGTCAAGATGGCGGGCATTGATAACACATTTAAAAAAAATGCTTGCTTGGCTTCCAAGAAAATAAGAATAAAGGAGGAAAAAACGAGCTCAAAAGATGAAAAGTTCAGAAATCAAGAATAAAAGAATAAAAGGAAAGTAGAAGAACTAGAACAAAGAGAGTTTGAAGTTTCCTGGTTCATAGACACTGTTAGCATTCCAGACTTTGACGAAGCTTTATGCCTCCTACAAAGACCTAAAAGAATTCAAGGGAGGTAAAAGATAGTATTCAGCTTAGTACGGATGAACTCCTAAACAATTGGATCCCAATCATGACAAGATATGGTATTGGTATTCGATCAGGAACCTGCTTGTTGACATCTCTTTATAAAGCTGAAGGTATTAACATTGAGGAGTTGAAGATCTCAAGATCAACACTGATCAGGAAAACACACACTGTAGTAGAGTCAGAAGCCCAGCTCATCCGAGAGCAGAACTTAAAGCCTTCATTCATTTTGACACTAAAATTGTAAGACAGTGAGGAAGTAATTTCCACAAATCATGAAAAGATAGCTATAAGCGTTTCTTCTCCTGAAGCTGACCCTTTAGATTTAAAGCTTGACATTTTGAAAATAAAAAGCTCCAAGGGAAGCGACCAGCCTGTAGCCATTCAAAGTATCCTTGAATACTATGAGCTATTAGATCAAATTATTGGTGTGTGTGTTGACATCACAGCTAGCAACTCAGGAAAGAACAATGGAGCTATAAGGAATGTTATTGTTTATGCTTCGGGAAGGCCTGTTCTCTGGCTAAATGTGCAGGCATCACATATATGAGAGACGTGTGTCTCATGTCATGAAACTTATTTTTGGCACAACAAACACCCCTATGTTTTGCTTCAGAAAATATTGCCGCAAATACATAGAGAAGTTAATAAACTTGAAAGAACTGTCAAATTTGAGTGGTCTCAGGATGCATTTAGACCAGGTATTCTTTTGCATTAACTTGCTGTTGAAACTAAAGAATTTTGCATTACAGCACTTAAGAGAAACACTTTCCAAAGAGGAGACTACGAGTATCTTTGCCAGCAAATGGCTTACTTAATGTGCAGATATACCTAATTTCTTCTTTAAGCAGCTGGAAGCTCACCAGGAGGCTAGATTTATGAGTGACTGTCTTTACCCTCTTGTCCTGCAGATGATACAGAACTATCATCCGAATGATTCAAAAACATTAGTGCCTGCTACTCTAAAGAACATAAACACTGGTACAAAATACAGTGTGTTTTTCCATGGAATATTCTTTCTGATGAGTTCTTTGGCAATTCAAGTTCCTTCAAATGACCTAAGAGCTTTTAAGATAGCTTACCAGCTCCAAATATCAGATTATTACAAAGCCTATGCAGAGATTGGGAAAGTTCTTAACAAAAGCTTTCTACAGCACACTTAGTATCTAGCTCCCCACCATGTGATTTTGTCTTTTGCTAACAGTGATCTAGATGCGACGTTAAGAAAACATCCTTAACAAATTGCTGTATTTTGAGGTTCCAGAAAAAGTATATATGGTGCTTGAGAAACCTGGAATCAAGCCAGTCGTTGTTCTAACGTCATCTCTTGATGATTTTATTACTGAGCAAAGTTATCTTCTTTTTTTCTCCTAGAAATTACTAAGAAAGAGCTTTTGCAGTGGAGGGATAAAGATACAGCGGTTTGCGAAAGTGAGAGAGCCCTTAAGTCCATTGTCAAGTTCTCTGCTTGAGCAAATCAGCTTGCAGTGGTAAATGTTTGGGCAGAACATCACATAAAGCTGATCCAAGACTTTATTGGAAGGACACATAACGAGGATAAACTGCAAGATACTCTTCAGGTTATTACTAAACATAATTATACAGACCTGTAGCGTGTAAATTGTTAGGGGAAGGGGGTCGTTTTTAAAAATTAGGCAATTTAGAATAGCAAACACATATGCTCATTTTTAATAACAAAAAAAGAAGTCAATTGCACCTAACAATTTACACCTAACAACCCCTTACCCCACCCAATGTATGCGCATGCTATACAATAATGTCCGTAAAACTATCTGAAGTATTCTCATATCATTTTATTTAATAAACTAAACTATTAATTTCAAATACTTGGAATTTTAATCCTTGGATTATTTAATTATGTTACAAAATAAACTGCCTTTTTAAGTTTATTTAATTATTTTCTAGGTTGTCCATAAAAACAAACAGCAAGTATCCAAGAAAGTTACAAAGAACCTGCAGAACATCTAATAAATATCACAACTGTCATCACGTTTTTGTTGCTTTTCAATTCAATTTAGAACTATTATCTGAAATAAAATTGTCACACAAAATCTGAATCTTCTTTATTCTATTAGAAATATTTTAAATCGAAACCAGTGTTTTGTGAGTGTTTCAAATTTAAAACTATCTATATTCGGAACTTTAAAATATAGTATTCAGGAAAAATTTTATTATATAGAAGTTGTCTAAAACCATTTTCTTTACCATAGAGTTGATATGGGAAGCTAAAATTTTCACTAAAAGCAACTAATACATAATGATAACGATTGAGCTTTTCCACATTTTGATTTTCGATAATTTTTTTTTGAGACACCCTAATCCATCCATGTTTTTATTTCGTCAAATGATGCGGCAACAGAAATAAATTTTTTAAGTCTTATCTTTTTAAGAGGAACTCTTTTTTATTAATGTCATCATGGTTATGACCGATAAATTGAAATTCATATTCATCATTTAAAAGATTTGATGAAGTAAGCATAAATTTTTATTGCAAAGACCGACTAAGTCAATCTAATCAACAGAAGCCAAAATTTTCATCATGCTCCGTAGGGTAGAGCGGGACATATCTGGACAGTGGGGCATAACGGGACAGTTACGCCTGAAGCCTTCAGATCTCAGCTAAAATAAAATAATATTAAAAAATTTTTAAAAATAGCTTTCTATTTAATCGACTAAAAAGTACAAAATAACTTTTTTCTGTTTCTGGTACTCGTGGAAATCATGTACTTAGTAATAATCACTTTTGTAAAGCCAATACTGGAAGACATTGAAGGCAATTCATATACGTATGTAAACAAACAAACTCATCGAAGTAAATGAATAGAAAGTTTGGCGCCTTTTAAGTCAGATGCTTTCAAAATCAAATTCGTTTTAAATGTACATAAAGCTAAAGGCGCCAAACTTTCTATTCCTTTACTTCGATGAGTTTGTTTGTTTACATACGTATATGAATTGCCTTCAATGTCTTCCAGTATTGGCTTTACAAAAGTGATTACTACTAAGTACATGATTTCCACGAGTACCAGAAACAGAAAAAAGTTATTTTCTAGTCATTTTTTCTAGTTATTTTTTTAGTCGATTGAATAGAAAGCTATTTTTAAAAAGTTTTTTTTATTTATTTTATTTTCTACTTTTTAGTCTTGATAAAATTGAATTTTTACACTTATTGATTATGATTAATATTCAATAAAAATTTATTTTAAATTCTGTATATAATAATTAACAAAAATATTTGGAGCATATTTTTTTTTATTAATTTAAATGTTGGTTGGGTCTTCTTCTCAGTTGATGTATTTGTTCTTTTTTGGACGCATTTTTATTTGTCTGAAATTAACAAGTGGAATATTTTTAAAATTTTTAATTAAATTTATATTGATGCTTAACACTTTTTGATGCACTCTCGGTTTTCGATATTTTTTTCGGAGTTCCAGATCTAACCAACTAGGAGGTGGGGCATCGTAAATCTAAAATACTTATTGAATCAAATGTAACAAATATAGCTATTGCTAGTCGGCAAAAGATTATTTTTAAAATTTCAGGGCTGTACGATCAAAAGAATTGCTTCAAAAAGCGAAGTTTTGGCCTTTGTGAAGTTTTGGCCTCCACAAAAAAAAAAAAAAAAAAAAAAATCAAAAAATGCGGACTCGTCAGTGAGAGAATAGAAAGCTATAAAAAAAAGTTTTTTAATTTTTTTTTCGATAAAACATTTTAAATTATTGTGCTTTATTATTTAAAAAAAAAAAAATTAATTTTAGAAGTACCGAAATGCACTATGAGTACCAAAATGCATCAGTAAATTTGCGAAAAACAAAACTTGCGTTTTTTCTTAAGCGATACAACGACAAATTTATCTTGAACTATTGCAAATTTGCTTTATTTATAAAAAGTTTATATTTTTCAGACTGTATTTTTTATCCTCTTTTAGAATCTCGTTTTGAAAAAATATATGGAACGAACTTTTTGAATAGTTTTAATTTCAGTTAAATGATTTTTGTGGAGCAATCGGCACAACAAGTTATTTATATAGTTGACTATATTACTACCATTTTGTTTACAGTTTGATGATTTTATTTTTAATCTAAAGTATTATTTTCCTTATTTAGAAAAGCAATATTAGTAATAAATCCAAAGAAGTTCTTATTTTTATAACTTAACCTGATTATTAATAGTGTTTAATGTTATTATTAATAGTGTTTTAAACAACGATGGTAAGAAATTATATAAGAAAGACCAATAATCCAAAATGGGATGAAATCCAGTTTTAGCTGTGAATAAAAAGGAACTTAGAATTAGAAAAGCTGCAGATACATATGGCATACTCAAAATTGCTCTACATTGGCATATTGCTAATAAGCCAGCTTATCAAAAATGTTACCAAATAGTTTCAGGATATTTTTGTTTAATTTTAAATTTATTAGTAGTTACTAATTTAATAATATATAGTAGTTTTGCCCTACTTAAATTTTAGAACTTTTTTAGTTTCTTTGTTTAAGAGCATTTTATAATAAAACACAAATAGTTTCTTATTATTTTAGTTGTTATTTCTTTTTTTGCGGTGTATAGGTGTATGGACGTGTAATTTGTTTGGGTATATTACTTAATGTCTGATTTTAATGTCTGAACATATTTTAACAATAAAACGCCCTCATTTTTTGCAACTTTTAAAGATTTACAATTAACGAATAACTGCTGCTTTTTAACCGTCCCGCTTCGCCCCACCTACTTGCACCCACTTCGCCCCACCTACTTGCAAAATGTAGAAATTTTGCTAGTCTAGAGTTTCGTTACTTTGGTTGTCATAGCTTATTTAAAATTTTTTTGTTGTTTTTTCCTTTTCTTATATCAATTTTAAGAAACTTATAAAAAACAGTGTTAGTTATGATTAGTTTATCCGCAACGTTTCTTAAGTGTACCTATATGCCCCGCTCTACCCTATCACTTTTTTTTTATTTTTTATTTTTGACTCTTTCTTTCGTGCTTTCTTTTGCTTACTGAATGCAACACTACTTTCCGTTGTATGTTACACCGCTTTCATTCTGTATGCAACACCACCTTCTTCCTGTATGCAGCACCAGTTTTTTTCAAGCGCTCTATCTTAATGAGCAAAACATTTTTAAAAAAATGTAAATAAAGTACAACTAAAATAAAAGAAATATTTCGTATTTTTTTTACTGAGTTACCGTTTTTTCGTAAGTTCTTTAGTTATGTTTTATATTATTTTTTAATTATTTAAGTTTTTACTTATTGTTTTTCATTTCCGTTGGAAAAAAGACAACCGCAATGATTTGATGAGTTTTAAAACAAGCCCTAAAAGTTGTTCTAAAATAACAGTGGCGTAGCAAGCTTGCTACGTCACCGCTAACAAATAAATAATTTAGCCGCAGAGAGCTTCATGCTTACGTCTGAGTAAATGGCATGTTCAAACTTGCCCCAAAAACATTGTTTTTCGCAATTTTTTTTCTCTCGAACTAACTAACTCAATTTCGGAAGGACAATTTTGATTGTCTTAAATTTATCTTTATGACCTCATTTTTAGTTAAGTTTTCAAACTTAATTTTACTTTCGAGAGTTAAATTGGAATTTTTGAAAAATTGTTTTTTTTAGTTGGATTCTTCAAGAACTTCAAATGTTCGCTTATGCAAAACAAAATCTTAAAAAATTAATTTTTGCACCTAAAGGGAGAACAGAATGCCACTCCTTTTTAAAGGTTTTTTGCTCTAACTTTCAATAAATGTAAAAGAAACAAAATTGCTTAACCATTCCTTTTTCTTTTCGTTTAACTTATACTTCAGTTTACTCTACATTTCGTGTACAGTTTACTCTACATTCTCGTTTTTATCCGCTATTTTTGGTTAAAGGTTTACTTTACGAGTTTTAAGGGTAATTTTAATTTTAAATTGCCGGGGCTGGGTATGAGATTTAAAAATTCAGTTCTTTTGTTAAAATTAAACAAATGAACGTGAGCATAAAAAATAGTACTCATTATCTTAAAAAAGTAAGTATAACAATAATATTTAATCTTGTGACAAAGAAAAACGCAGAGAAACAAAACCAAATGCTGAAATTTAGTGACATTCTACAACACACAAGACCATTGATATACATTTGTGATAATTGAGGCTTTATTTTAACAATTTATAATTTTATCAACACAGTTGCTTTAACCTGCAATTGTTTTATTATGTTGCAATTTTACAAGATGTATAAAAATCATACTTCGAATAAAATTGCATTAACAAAGATGAGCACTGTTAAGGCAACCGGGAATGCCTTAAATTCATATGAGTTGCATTTTAATGTCAATAAGATCCTGTCGTAATTAACAGTTTCCGTGACAAATATTTTAAACTACCAAAGTTAAACAATAAAAATAACGTAAGATAAGAGGCACTAATTTTTATATACGATCTAACTTAACCTTAAAGAAATAAAAACAAAGTAGATAAATGGATAACATGTAGATGTTTTATATGCCTTATTTTTTGAAGATCGCAAAAAAAAAATTTATTCTGTTTATTTATTCAAAACACGAAGCTTTTTTGTTTTATGTATTAAATTTAAATCCTAAATAATAACCTGAAAACATGTTTTATTTACATTTCTTGTAGAACAGAATTTGTTTCCTTAAACGTAAATAGCATGTGTTTAAGCATAAATGCGTAAACAAACTAAAAAGTTTTTATGACAAAAGATCTATTGTTGATAAATCGTAAACTGTAAAATGTAGCCGTAATGGCTACATTTTACAGTTTACATAAAACTATTAGAAATGTAAACTAATTATTACTATTTAACAATTCCACCACCTTTATTTTGTTTGCTCTGGACTTTTTTTGTAGAAACACTTTCTTTAAAAAAAAGAAAACGTCAATAACCCATTAAAACTTCAATTTTCATGCGTTACTTTAAAAACATGTAAAATTAACTGCTCTCACCCGTGTAGCTAAATACTTTTAAAAACATTATATTCAAGTTTTGCGGAAAATGCACGAGGATTTGTTGTTGTTCGCGGTAAAAACTAGAGGGGAGAATGAAGTCTTAATAAATGCATTACCGAAAAAAAATAATCGTATATAAATGTAAATACATATGTATACGAAAATTATATTCAATTTCCAAATGTAATGGTATAAATTAAGAGTGTTTGCAGTTAAGAAACACTACATTTCTGAAAAAGAAGGCTCTTTTACATAGGTTAGTGTTGTAGCAAATATTTTTATGAAATGGTTCTATAATAGCTTATACTTGTTTAGGTGTTTTGAATATAGTTTATATATGGAATCTATTTGTCTAACAGAGTGTAAGATAAAAGACTATTATAAACTTTTAGTTGTGTTTAAAGAGTTTAAAATTGCCTAGAAAGTATACATACTTTCAAAGTAGATGTGTGTGAGTGTGTTAATATGTATATATATATATATATATATATATATATATATATATATATATATATATATATATATATATATATATATATATATATATATATATATATATATATATATATAAACACACTCACACACATCTATATACATATATATATATATATATATATATATATATATATATATATATAATATATATATATATATATATATATATATATATATAAACACACTCACACACATCTATATACATATATATATATATATATATATATATATATACTATATATATATATATATATATATATATATATATATATATATATATATATATATATATATAAACACACTCACACACATCTATATACATATATATATATATATATATATATATATATATATATATATATATATATATATATATATATATATATATATATATATATGTATATATATATATATATGTATATATATATGTTTATATATATATATATATATATATATATATATATATATATGTATATATATATATATGTATATATATATATATGTATATATATATATGTATATGTATATATATATATATATATATATATATATATATATATATATATATATATATATATGTATATATGTATATGTATATATATATGTTTATATATATATATATATATATGTTTAAATATATATATATATATATATATATATAATATATATATATATATATATATATATATATATATATATATATATATATATAAAATAAAGATTTCGATGAGCAAGATATCGGGTTTTCTTTTTGTTAGACCAAGTTATATCAGGGTAGTTAAAGTCTCCAACAATCAGGGTGTTTGTGTATTTTTCATATATATATAAAATAAAGATTTCGATGAGCAAGATATCGGGTTTTCTTTTTGTTAGACCAAGTTATATCAGGGTAGTTAAAGTCTCCAACAATCAGGGTGTTTGTGTATTTTTCATATATATATAAAATAAAGATTTCGATGAGCAAGATATCGGGTTTTCTTTTTGTTAGACCAAGTTATATCAGGGTAGTTAAAGTCTCCAACAATCAGGGTGTTTGTGTATTTTTCAGAAAGAATAGTTATGTGTTGATTTATCTTTTTATCATTTTCCTCATTGCTATTTGGAGAATAGAATGATGTTATTAGTAGCTTTGAATTTTTTGTTTGAATCTGACAACTAAGTGATTCTGGCGCAATTGTATCAAAGCTAACCAATGACGGTTTTAATGATATATGTAATAATATGCTACAAATATTGCTACACCTCTTTGACATGGTTTATTATTGTGATTTGTTAGTGTTATGTAACTTTTTATAGTAATTTCTTGGTCATCACATGTTGATCTGCAATTTTTTGGTAAAGTTTTAGTAAGACAAATGAGATGATGTGGTTTAAGTTTTTGAACAATGAAATTTAGTTCTTGGCGTTTGTTCAAAATCGAATCAATGTTTGTTTAAATTAAATTAAGTAGTTTAATTTGTGCGAGCTTGTTACTTTTATTAGATTTGAAGGTTAACCAAGGTTAATTTTTTGTTTAATAGTATTTAATGTGTTTGCTGAGTTTAATGATTTGCGCCTGATGCACCATCGAGAGGGCAAGTTTGGTTCATTTTCTAAAAGCTGATGGTTTCTACTCTTTTTTTCTTTTCTTAATTCAAAACCTTTTCTTAATTCAAAAAGTCTTTCTGCTGGAGTCATATCCGGGGTAAAATAAATATTTTTATAGTTGTCCCTATTTTGTAATTCCCTTGACGCGAATAGAACTTTATTGCATTCACAAATTTCAGGAAGTACAGCAATAATTGGAGGTGAATTTTTTGAGTCTTTTTTTTTTTAATCTTATTAATTTAATCTGTTTTTCATTGCTTTTGCCAATATAATCAAATATTTCATTGGCCATTAATTTATCATCATTAAATATATCTGAATCATCTATTTTACTCGGTTTGGGAATTCCAAAAATTACGATATTATTTTCTTGCTTTTTTTTATTTCCTTGTTCTAATATTATTGAATTTGCGATTGTGTTTACAGCAAGAGATTTTTCTGTGGATGTGGTTTTCGTAGAAAATTTCGACCAAAAATTAACAGATTCGTTTACTGTTGGTTGTTTAGCTTCAAGGAATTCTATTCTTTCTATTAATTTTTTTATAGTTTCTTGCTGTTCTTGTATTATATCAGATAATTCTGAACAGCTAAGTTTTCCTTGTTTCAACATATCGTTTAATAGTGATAAAACTATTGTTAATGTTTTTAAAACTATCGTTTATGTTTAAATTATGATATTTTTAGCAATTTACATAATGACTAGAGGTCCCAGTGTTTTTTTGTAAATATAATATTTAATATAAAATAAAGTTAAATTTAAGTATAAATATTTTATTCTTACTCAAATAAACATGACTTATCTTGTTGAAAGCGGAAGCAAGCAATATATTATATTATTATTACAATTAATATATATATTGTGGTTATATATATATATATATATATATATATATATATATATATATATATATATATATATATATATATATATATATATATATATATATATATATATGTATATATATATATATATATATATATATATATATATATATATATATATATATATATATATATTATAAATACATGTATATATATATATATGGTAAATCTGGAGTTACGTGGTGTAAAATAATTATTTATTTTTGCCTATTACGCTCTCGTCAGCGGAGACTTTTTAAATGTAAAGGAATATTTATTGGCTTCAGTACACGCATAGACTATCTTATTGTCTGCTGCAACATAGGAGTTTTGCTACATCGTCTGAGGGTTTGTCATGGGACAGCAATCTTTTCTTTTTTTATTTCAATAATGAAAGAAAAAAATTGCTCAATGATATCATGGCAAATGCTCAAATGATGTCATGACACTCCCTTGCGGCAGCAGGCTATATGAAAGTCAATATATGTACTGAATCCAATAAGTATTGAATAAATGTTTAAAAAGTATATGTGGGTTTGGTTGGGGCAGGCAGTGATAGACTGCCTGCCCCAACCAAACCCTCAGTCGGTGTAACAGCACTCCGTTGCGAGTCAGGCTATTTGTCAGTCGATATAGCAGCACTCCCTTGCGAGTCAGGCTATTTGTCAGTTGATGTAGCAGCACTCCCTTGCGAGTCAGGCTATAAGATAGTCGATGTAACAACACTTCGCACATGATTTACAGTAAAAAAAATAAAAATAAAAACATTTTATTAAAAAAAATAAAAATAAAAACATTGTTTATATTGTTAAAAACATTCAGAATGTTTTAAAAATATTCAGAATGTTTTTAAAAACATTCTGGTCAATTAAATTTGCGTTTTTGTGGCTTTTTAAAAAAACGATTAATTTGTAATTAAATTAATGGTTTTGACTTTCGTCCAACACGCAAATGTTGGCGTAAGAATCACTTTTTTCTTCCGTGCTTCCCAAACCCAACAAACTATATATATATATATATATATATATATATATGTATATATATATATATATATATATATATATATATATATATATATGTATATATTTGTGTGTGTGTGGTAAATCTGCAGTTAAGCGGCATAAAATAATTATATTTTTTCGCTTATATTACTTGTATCGTTTACTCTGTGGAGACTTTTTAAACATTAATGTAATATTCAAGGATTCAGTACATACATTGACTATCTTATATATATATATATATATATATATATATATATATATATATATATATATATATATATATATATATTTAAAATATTATTAATATATATATAATATTATTTTATGCCGCTTAACTGTGTATAATAAAATAATATTATATATATATATATATATATATATATATATATATATATATATATATATATATATATATATATATATAATATAATTATTTTATGTCGCTTAACTGCAGATTTAACACACATACACACACAAATATATATATATATATATATATATATATATATATATATATATATATATATATATATATATATATATATATATACATACATGTAGATTCCCCTTAAAAACACAAAATCACCCCTTTAAACACTACACGTATAAACTTTCAGCTCTGGGTTCCACTAATTTCATTATGAAATTTTTAAACAAAGTTTAATGAAATTATCAAACAATGATTGAATCAGTATCTCTAAACATACTAGATTACAAATTAATTAAAAGTACATCTCTTTTGCAATTTTAAAATCCCAAAAAGTGAATGCAAATCAAATTTTTTGTTTTTATAAAGGTTGAAATTAATGCATTATAACCCTCTACTGTTAAAATGTTTAATATTAGATTTGCAGTTATCTTATTTCTAGATAATGTTAGACTTGTTCTAATCCACAAATGTAATATAAATTAGTTTACAAATTCTTTTAGTTGTTTATTTTGCATTTTTTTCGCATTGTTATGAATGAAGTTTTTAAGGGGTCACTAGCTTTAAAATAGGAAATCTATCTTTTAATACAATAACAATGTTATTTTGAATAACAGGAAATAAGAAAAAAAATAAAAAAAGGTATAGATTTAATGCAATAACGATTTACTTTTGAATAACATATAAAGATAAAAAATGTATATATATATATATATATATATATATATATATATATATATATATATATATATATATATATATATATATATACTTTTTAATACAATAACAAAGTATATTTTGAATAACATAAAATAAAAGTTCTGAAAAAGAGGCATTAAACAAACATCTAAAAAATATGTATGAGTCATTAAGATTTCAAATATTTGACTCAAAACCAAAAAAGAGTTTTTTTCAAGAAATCAGATGATGCTGCAGATGCAGGAAGAATTATTGTAGGCTTCTTGTTTTTAATGCGACAAGCAATTTTAGTACATTCAGATTTAAGAATGGAATGACATTGCAAACACTCCTTTAAAGATTTTGCAAGACATTCTTTTATACAAGAGCATTGAGGTTTACAACGATAAAATTGTTTTGTTTCTTTTGGAGCTTATGTTTCTTTTTCTCCTCTGAATCATGATTTATTTTTCTGTTTTTCTCTATCGAGTGAAGCCACTTTTTGAAAGCACATCTTGAGCCTCCATAGATCTATGCACATTAGTGACCCTTGTTGTTTTTGTTTGATAAACCTCCTTGGACTTAACCCGGTTCACTGAAAGTAAACCAGGTACTTGTGCTAAATAAAGGCTTTTCTCATATGATTTCTTTATGAATGATTGGGACATTTTACACATTGATTTCCTATATTTGGCTGAATACTCTTTTGTTTGTGCCACTTTGAATTGTGATCTTGGAGTTGTTGCTAAGGGTCCTTCTTTTGAAGTCACACTTTTTATTTTCTGAGGAGTAGCAGATAGTAGAAAAACATTATCAGTTTTATCAATAAGGAGAGCTGCTTGTTTAAATTTATCCTGTTGCATATCATCAACATTAAGATCATTCTTACTTACACCAACTCTTTTAGCAGCTGCTAGGATATTGGCAGCAGATGCCCAAATGTTCCACATTGTTCCTAAGATATTCATAAATCTTTCTTGATTTATTGTCTGAAAAGAGGAAGAAAGTTTACCTTGCATGTTATTGTAATACCGATGGAGCTGTTGATTTATTGCTTGATCTAGTAGCTGTGTGACTCCAGTAGTATCAGGTGGAGACACATTTTCTCATAAGAGTATAAAATAAATTTTATATTTTACTTTTTAAAAATATGAAACTATAAGAGCCACCACTTTAGTTGTGAAAATATACTCACCTGATAATGAAACAAATAGATTTATAGTTATGCTCTCTCTGCTTTTGCGAATCATTTTTTTACATGTCTCTCCTCTGCCAGTATAAACTAACCTAGTGGCAGTACCATCTACACCATAGTTGACAAATTGTGGTGTTTCATCGTGATTGAAAACTCATTCTGTTGAAATATCACAGACCCATGCACCATTTTTAATTTTTTTTATAGTTCTTCATTATACTACAAGCAATCAGTTCATCAGTTAAGGCATCTGGGATAAAAAAAGTTTTAAAGTTATTAACAAAATCAAGTTACATACATATTCGACGTACAAAACATTTAAACTTATTCAAGTGTAAAAACCAAAAACACTTTTAGAAAAAAATTGGCAATAGATCTTTTTATATTTAGGCTTAAAAAAAAAGAACATATGTTGTTTACAAGTTAAATCACTAAACTAAGCTAAACAGGCTAAACTAAAGAAGGTGTATATGATGTTTATAAGTTAAACTACTTTTTAATAAATTTTCTACTATTCTCGTTTGTTTTTTTGATATTTTTTTCTCTTTTGTGTAAGTGTAAAAAATATGGCGTTCAGAACTTCGTTTTAATTTGTTTTATAAAATACTACTCTGTACCAAACAAATATCCCCCCTCCCCCTATTTAATAGATTTGAACTTTACTGATTAAATTCCTTTACTAATTAAACTTTTCTTGGCCTTAAACAAAACTTTTCTTTATTGAGCTGCGTAAACATACATCCTGAAGTACTTTTTTTTCAAAATTAATGTTTGACTTTGTATATACATGCATTTATAAACATTATGATCACCATGATCATTATCATCATCATCATCATCATCATCATCATCATCATCATCATCATCATCATCATCATCATCATCATCATCATCGCCATCATTATCATCGCCATCATCATCATCGCCATCATCATCATCGCCATCATCATCATTATTATTGTCATCATCATCATCATCAGCAGCAGCAGCAGCAGGCTTTAGCCTTCCTTTTTTATGCTGTTTCTCTAATCATGGTCAATGTTCAAATGAGCTATCATCTCTATTGCAATAAACCAAAACTCATTCTTGCTTGGCTTTTTAACAAGTTGCATCCTTTTACTGTATCTGTCCCTATTTATTAAATACTGGCATAAATATATGCCAGAATTTAATAAATAGTAAATATAAGTATAAAATTTGAGTATATAAAGAGTTATAAATTTATTTCTAGCCCCGGCTATCAACACCTGCTAAATCTTACAATTTTTCCGGGGCAAGATTTGCAAAAATTCTGATTTTTAGCCGGGGCTGGGGCCCCGGTCACTTTAAATATATATATATATATATATATATATATATATATATATATATATATATATATATATATATATATATATATATATATCAGGTCTTGCTTTAATGTAGAAATATAGAAATGCTATTAAGGAACATTTATTTTCTTTCTTTTTTATATTAAGTAATTCAATTTAATAGTAATATTTATAAAAATATTTGATATAAACAGTTTTCTATTTTTTTTCTTGACATTTTATAAATAAACTAGAAAATCCTAAACTTTAATATGGGTCATGAAAGGTCTGATGCACACCTCCCATTTGTTCTTGATTTGTTTTCAATAAGCACATAGCATAACAAAGTGGATATAATAATAGTTGACTGTATTGAATATTTTGGCTCCTATGATGTTGAAGCTTTAATTTCCTTGTTTATTTGTTGCTTTTTTTAACTTTAGGCTTTGAAACTTTACCCTGTTTTTTTACTGAAGTCATCTTTATTTTATTTGATATGGTGGCAAAATTTAATTACAAAAAAAAATTAAAAATATACTTTTAGCAATATCTGGGTCATATTTTGAAAATGTAGATATTATTTTGCATAAAATATTCGTAATTTATTTTGTCTTGCATTACTCTTAATTTTCTGTTGAGCTAATTAGTTTATTTGAAAATTTCTTCAATTTTTGCATAGGTAATGACTGAAAAGGTTAAAAAACAGTTATCTCAAAAAGTATATATTTAAACTTATGTTTACGGAAAACATTTTAAAGAATCCCTAAAAACAGTAAGTTTTAAATTTATATATCTTTAAAACAAATTTATTTAAAATATATAAATGATATAAATTTAAATATGTAAAAGAATAAGATATATGCATTATTGTAACAAATTAGAATTAAAAAAAATACAACTAAAACACAACATTTGTCAACACTTGTTTATCTTAGTAAACAATTAATGTTAAAGACATCACAATTTCTGCTATGAAGGTACTTTTCAAAATCAGTTATAACAGTCAGCATCTACAGGACCGGGGAACCAGCTTATTGTAAATGGGGGAGGGGGGAGAGGGGCAGCTTATTGTAAAGAAAACCATATTATAATAACTTAAAATGTTTATAAAATTTTTATGAATAAGAGCAATGATTAAACATATATTAAGATAATAAGATGGTGACATTAAAAAAAATTACTTTATTATATATCATTTTTGCAATGGGATCAATCTTTAATAAAAAGCCAACTATAAAATCTTATTCAAAGAGCAAAATACATTAACAACACTAAAGATTCAGTGATTTAAACAAATTTTATTATAGTAATACCATAATTATAGTAATACAATGTTGACTTGCTTTTTATAATTAATAGCAGTTAAGTAGAGTTGTTAAACTAGACTCATTTTTAGCAATAGACACCAATGGGAGGGTATCAACCAAATATTACAACAAAAACATCATTACAATTATGCAAATAAATAGCACTTAGCATTAGATATTTTTAAGTTCAGATTACATTACACTACGTATTATCAGAAATATGTGTTTTCTATATAATTATGAAGGCTAGACCTTTGATATACAACAGTAAAACCTCTTGGGACTAAATACTGTCACATCACTACTCAATACACCGCTTCGCTGGCAAAGTTGGCAACCTTCCTCTACACTCTTTTACATTTATTTTAAAATAGAATTTTAGTTATGAAAAATACCCGGCTAGCATTACATTCAAGTTCTACATACATAGAAAATTACTTGCTTGGCTAGTTTAAAAGCCTCGCTCTATGCGCACTGCAAGTCACTATACTCACTTTGCTAGTTTCATGGCCTTGCTCTAGCTCTACACGATTGGTTATGGATTATAACATTATACTTTTTTTAAATCAGTTATAACATCAGGTAAAGAAACAGAAATTGTGTTTCAAGTAACACAATTAGCTTTATTAAATTTTTTTGTAAAAAAATAATGTGTTTAATGGTAAAACAATAATCATTAATAAGTTAAGTACATTTGAAAATAAAACATAGTTTGCATATTATTTACTAAATTATTCAAAAGTTATGTCATTTTGGAAATCCAACTTTTGGAATTTTACATTCTATTTTTGGAACAATATTAGTACTGATAAATATCATGCAATTTATGAGTTTCTTATTAATTTGGTTAAATAATGCAACAACAAAAATGTTCAAATAAATAATAAGTATAAATGATAAATAAAAAGGATTATTAATAACTAAAGTCAACTAAAATACAACGTGCTTGCGAAATGTAAATTTTCGAAATGAAAAATGCAAAGATAATTTAAAAACATTTGAAAATATAACATTATTTGTGCAACATTTTTCACCTATCATTCCTTGAATGGGATGTTTATCAATTTTGAAAATAATCTTTTAAATGCTCTTATTTTTAAACATGCAACTTATAGTTGACTACGAGAGAAACACAATTTTTTTTATATACACTAACTCCGTCAAACATTAAACCTTGGTTTTCATTGGTTCTCATTGTATATGCCAATCAAATAGGAAACTGATGACTTTTCATAACAAAAAAGAAAATTAGAATCTGATAGAGCCAACTGAACTCGGTAAACAAATACCTGTTTATCATCAGAAAGAACTGTTGAAACCTCAGCATCAATAAAATTATTTTGAATGGCACAAGCTTTTGTTCGAGTACCATTGCATACCCAAGTTTTAATAAATTTCTAAATCAGATTATTACACAACCAGTTTTAAATTTTAAACAATGTCAAGGCAAACCTGTAGGAATCAGTTGAATAATAAATGAATCCATGTTAATGAGTGTTAAAACTCGTTTAGCATAATTATCTCATTCATCATCTCCAAATATCTCATCAACCATTAAGCCAATACTAATTATACACTGATGTGGTGTTTCAATATATTTTTTAAAAGGATCTTCCTTTATAACAGGTATTGTTCCACTACTGTGTTTTTGTAGCCATTTTGAAAATTCCTCTTACCCATCATATACGCTCATTATTCAGTTAATGCAAACTTAAATTTCATTTAAGAAATGTTTGGGTATAATGAATTTCCAGTCTATGTGGCTGTAGCAGATTTAACATCTTACTGCTGATTTCAGCTATCAAATAGTTATGTATAAACCTTTTCATATTACTGGCTGGTCAATCCATAAAAATGCAATCAGGAATGTTGATTACATAGTTAATACATAACCCACAGGCTACCTGCCCAATACATAGCTATTATATTGCATGCTACTACATTACCAGCTATATAGGTACTACATAGCTACTACATTGCCAGTGGACCACAACATAGCTACTGCATATGCATGTAGTCCTTTATATAAGATATAAAATTCAATATTTTAAATAAATTTAATTGAAATTTATCAAGCTTACTTTAATAATATAAAATCAAAAGTTGGAAAAGTAAAAAAAAAATTTTAACAATTAAAATATAATTTCAAAGTAAATATATTACTTGATTTTTGCAATATTAAATAGTTTTAAAATAATTTGATGTCAGTTAACTAATAATCATCACTAAGTTCATTAAACACTAACTAATCGCATTAAATTAGACATATAGCCAATTACACGCTAGAAAATTCTTTTTTTAGCCAATTAAATTACAAATTATAAGAAAGACGTTCAAAAAAGCCTAGTAACTACTTAAAAGTGACGTTAAACATTAAATTGGAGTATTAATATTTAGACCAGAGTTTTCTGGATCTGTAACACGGATCATGGTTGGTCTGACACACCGCTCACTTTTTCTATATTTGTTTTCAATAAGTTACAGAAAATGAGAGAAAGTAATCATCTTAGCCTCATTAGAGATCTTTATTGACTGTGCACTCTTGTGATGTGTGAGTGTTATACACGCATAGCATTACAAAGGAGATAAATTAAAAGATGTCTTCTGAATATTTTGGCTCGTATAACATCAAAGATTTAAATTCATTGTCTATTTACAGCTTTTTTGATTTTAAGTCTTAAAACTCCATTCGGATTCAGAAAAATTTACTTTATTATATCATTTTTGCAATGGGATCAACAACAGATTGGCTTGAAATTAATTTCTTTCATTAAAAGCTAACTATAAAATCTTATTCAAAGAGCAAAAATAGTAACCACACTAAAGGAAAATAAATATTATAGTAATACCAAATGTTTTCTGGGCTTTTATAATTAAAACAGTTTGGTCAAGTAATGAAACTAACTATAATCATTTTTAACAATAGACTGCAACAGAAAAGTAAGCCAAGCTGTCTATCAACACAAAACATTACAACAATGGCAACACTTTTAGTATTCAAAAGGAATACCACTTAGCATAAAATATTTGTAAGTCCACATAACATTACACCAAATATTACCAGACGTGTGTTTTCTAAATAATTATAAAAGTCTATAAGCACAACTACAGCGGTCTGCTCAAAATGCCTATATAGTAACATAATTACACAAGAAATTTTTAATTTTAAACAACGAAGAAACTGGATTTAAGATGTTTAAAAACTCAACAGGAAAGTTATTTCTTTAAGACTGTCAATCTCAATTTGATCATCACTTAAAAAAGTTTTGACCTTTCTCTCGATAAATGTTTGAGCACTTACCTATTAATTGACAGTGAATCCATATTAGTGAGTGTTAAACAATCTCATTTAGAATAATCAACTTGTTCATTATCTCCAAATATCTTATCATTATTTGAGCTGTTTTTTCTAATATTGCACTAATATTTTTTCTAATAATGCACTAATTTCAATACATCCTTTAAACAGATCTTTTTTTTTTGACAGGTATTGTTCCACTAACATGTTTTAATAGCCATTGTGAAAATTCCTACCCTATCATGTGCTCTTATATATTCAGTTATTGCAAATTTTTGCAACTATTTTCTATGTAATGAACATTTTATACTTTTACAACTTCAGCCCTCTTTTTGCAACAGGCAGTATTTGCCTTAAGTTGCCGCCAAAGAGAATGACTTTCCTTCCAAATGGAAAGTCAGTTTTGCAAACATATAATGGAAAGTGGTTACATTAGATGTGCTGTTAACCAATATTGAGACAGAAAGTTTGAATTAGCCATGCAAAGTATATCCATTTGCAAGTAGAGCTGCTGCTGTGCCAGTCCATGCTGCTGTAGCAGATTTAACACATTTATTGCTGGATTCAGCAATTAAATAACTACATATAATTGTTTTCACGCTACTGACTGGTAAACCCATAAAAAACAATCAGGAATGTTGATCACATAGGGAATACATACCCCACGCCCTACCCACCCAATACATAGCTGTTACGCAGCATCCTACTATATTACCTGTTACATAGGTACTAGATAGCTACTACATAGCTCGTGGCCTACAACATAACTACTACATGCGTTTATTTAAAACATAGTATTCAATATTTAAAATCAATTTTAATAAAATATATTAGGCTGATTTTAGTAATATAAAATCATAAGTTGGAAAATAAAAAAAAACAATTTAACTAAAAGAAAGAAAAAAATAGTTTTTATAAATAACCTGATTTTAAGTCAGTTAAATTAACTGTCTGGGAGAATAACTAATAATCCTCATTAAACAGCAACTAAGCGTATTAAATTAGACTTTTCATATATACAGTGGGTTGCCAAATTATTAGGGACACTTTACTTTTTAAGTAGTTTTAAGGTATAAACTACTTTAATGAATAAATATGTATCTTGTAGTTATTTTTTTAATTGTTTTTATTGTTAGAGAGCTTTATTTAGAATATAAAACAACATAATTACTTTTTCATAGCTATTTATTTTTTCATAAAAAGTTTTAACATTACAAATAAGGTAATAATCTTAATATTTTGTAATGCCACCCTTTGCAGCTTTCAGATGTCGGGGCATGCTTTCTATGCAGACTTGCATTGTGTTGGAGACTGGGGTTGCTATGCCACTCTTTTATATGGGTTTCTATCAATTGCTGCTTGGTAGTGATGATTTCTTTGGCAATTTTCCGTTTTGTGAACTCGTATAGATTTTCTATGGGGTTCATATCAGGTGAATTCCCTGGCCATGGCAAAACACGCACTTTTTTTTCAGTTAGGAATGCTGTAACACTTCTAGCTTTATGGCACAGGGTAAGTCATACATGAACATGTATTCTTCATTACCAGGGAACCATTCTTGGACCTGGGGCAGGAGCCTGTTTTCCAGTACTTGCTTTTACTGGTCCTGCTTCATGGTCCTTTCCACAATGTAAAGGCAGCCTATACCCTTGGCTGAGATCACAGACCACACCATAACACTCACAGGATGTTTAACCCTTTCCAAAAGGCAGTCCTGGTGGAATTTTTCTCCTGGGCGTTGTCAAACAAATGAGCTTTTGTCAATCAAAATTTTATTTGTCTGAGAAGCAGACCTGTAAAACATTTCAAAGATATTTTAAATTATTAACATTTCTGGTTTGTTACAATATTATTAATTATATTTACTCTACTCCAGTCTTCAATAGTCATATGCTGGTGTTTTCTAGCCCATTCCAGTGGCTTTTTTTCATGGCTTCAATTAAACATAGTTTTTTGGTTGGACGATGACCCATTAAATTCTCTTCAGCCTTCTCTGAACTGTCCTTTTGAAGATGTTAACTCCTTCATTGTTTATCATTGTAGCTATTTGAGCCACGCTTTTTTTTTTGTTTTTAAGGCAGACGTCTCTAATTTTATGGTCACAAGGTGGAGTAGTAATCCTTTTTCTGCCACTTTTGCAGACACGGTCTGGTTCTAGAGGCACATTTGTATCAATTTTTCTTTTAATTCGGCTTACTGCTGACTTTGAAACACTTACAATTGCTGCTATCTCTCTCTGAGAATGTGTAGAATGGAGCAGTAAGGTTTTAACTTCCCTGTTTTTTCTGGGGGTTAAGTCTGGAGACTTGCCCATACTAAAAACTTGCCCATAAAAATCAATGAGAGGTGAGAATAGTTAGAATAAGTCAAGATTTATGCATTAAAGTCAGCAAAAATAATAAATTATTAACTATAACTAATTGAACTTCAATTCAAATTGGGTTTTAATAGTTCTGAACTGGAATAACTTGCAAAAATTGTTCCAAAAATAAATAATTAAAATCAATTTTAAACTTACTCCAACCACACTTTTCAACAATTGACAGCTAATTGAGTAATAACCTAACTTTTTGACTGATAGGGTGGACTGACACAATTACCACAGTTTAAAAACAATTATAGTTATATTAGTAACTAAATACACAAAAATAATTATTTAAAAACAATTTAATTTCTCGCAAAAATCATTTAAACTTTAAAATTACTTAAAAGATAAAGTGTCTCTAATAATTTGGCAGCTCACTGTAGTTAATTACACAATAGAAGATTCTATTTTAGTCAATTACAATTGTTTAAATTACTAATTATAAGAAACTCTTTTAAAAAAGCCTAGTAACTACTTAAAAATTATGTTAAGCATTAAATGTTAAACATTAAATTGAAGTATTAATATTTAGATTAAAATATGTTGAATTTTTTAAAATTGTTATTTCCTAAATTTCTAATTGCAGCTTTGCAACTAAATATTAATTTTTATTTTAAAATAATTAGCGAGTAACAAATAAAAAAATTACAGTAGTTTATTTACTTTATTTATTAAAAGTTTATCACTTTTAATAAATAAAAGTTTATCACTAAGCGATTTTGTTGTAAAAGCAAAGATCATTTTTTCAAACATCATTTATTAAAATTATATCATTATTAAAAATAATGTTTTTATACCATTTATTAAAAAATAGTCACTGGGCTTTAACTTGCATTATAAAAAAAAGTTATATTGTATGTTATTCAAATTTTTGATGCAACCTCATATCACGTTAAATGAATTTAAATTTTAGTAAATAAAAAAAAAAGTTCAAAAAGAAAAACCAACAATTGAAATTAGCTATGATATAAAGGCCAATAGGTATATTGCTAGCATTATCAAAAATGTTTGAAAAAGCTGTTATATATTGTATTATATATTATTAAAAAAATTGAGAAAAATCTTGATGATAATGGAATTATTCCAATTAATCAATTCGGCTTCAAAAAGGTATGCCATGCAATACATAATAATTTAAAAATTCTCAATATGATAGCAGACTATAGAAACCAAAATAAAATTGTTGCAGTCATTTTAATTAATGTAAAAAAAAGCTTTTGATACATTTTGAATCATTGTTGGCGGGGAAAAAACTTTGATATGGATCTATTCATATTTAACAAACAGAAGGCAGTCAGTTATTATTGAAAGTTCTACATTTGTCTTTTTTGTTGACAATACAATAATTATTGCAAAAGCTGATTCTATTGAGTAGTTACAGGAAATATGATGCAAGTGAATTATAAAAAATCTCTTCATCCTGAAAAAATGAAAATAATGATATTTGAGAGCACAAAAAATGTAGAAGTAAAGTTACAATGGCTCGAGGTTACCCAATGTAGAGAAAATTTAAAAAAATAAAAAAATGTTATCATTCTTGGTATTCTTTGGATTGACAAAATGAAAAGGCATCACCACATAGTACAAACATTAAAAAGATAAGGCATAACTACTTTAAAAGTTTAATAAACTATTGCCTTATAAATCTAAAGTTATTTTATACAATGCTTTAAATAGAAGTCATTTAATGTATGGTGTTGAAATCTGGGGAAATAGTAAATCAAAAATAATTATGCAACTCATATGTATACAAAAGAAAGCTCTACGTTTATTATAAGTCCCAGCAAGGTATACACAAGACCAATCCTAAAAAATGGAATCTGTTATCGTTAGATCAAGAGTATCAAATTGCTATTAATATCCAAGCATGGAAGATATGTGTTGGCTTATCATCACCTTTGATTAATGATTTTAGCTGGGTTAAATTTAATAAATCTTTGAAAGTTAACAGAAGAATAGCTCTTCTTAACTTTAAGAGTTGCTTGTTGTCGAATCAAAATTGCAATTGAAAATAATCAATTAAAATATATGGATTTGCTTCTAACTGCAAAAAATTTGAAAAACCAAACAAACAAAATAACTTCTGCTCTTAATATGGCTTTGAAATGTCTCAATATCTGTTGTGCTGAATGTTAGTTGTAAAATTTTATTTCAATTTTTCAAGACAGTATATTAACTGTAAAAATTTGGATATAAGGATGACAGCTTTCATTATTATCCCCACTCAGTTTTCAAGTTAAGTTTACCTTTTTATTGTAAATTTATATGATACTGAAGAAATCATTATTAAATAAATAAAAAAGAGCTAATTTTTTTTAAGAATAAAATTGAAATATTGAACAATATTTAAATAAATATATTTTTAAATAAATTTGATAGTTAAACCTAAGCATTAACTATGATTTTATTAAACTTAAATATATATTTTTTAATCAAAATTAAATTTTATATTTTTAAAATTAAAGTTAAATTTGATATTTTTTTATCAGAATAAAATTATATATTTTTATTAAATTAGTTTTAAATTAAATCATATATTTTTTATCAGAATTAAATTGCTGATACTTGCTTCAAGCAAGTATTAGTGTTTTTCAAGCAAAAAAATTAATCATTACGATAAAATAAAAATAAAAACAAAATAAAATAAAATATCATACTATAAAATGAAGATAATATAAAATAAGATTTAACTTTTTTTTTTGTTTTAATTTATTTTTTATTACTATAAATTAGAAATTATAGAAATTTAATTAATTTTTTTTTTTTTGAAATCAAAAGTTGTATGGAAATTCTTGTGCTTGCAAGAAGATAAATAAAAGTTTTTATTATATATATATTTTTTATGGTTTTTTTTTCACATTTTATTTATTAACTTTGTATACAAAAAAAATTTATTGTTAACTATAAACAATTTTGTTTAAAAATATATTTATTTAAATATTGTTCAATATTTGAATTTTATTCTTAAAAAAAATTAGCTCTTTTTTATTTACTTAACGGATAAAGTATATCACAGTAAATTTACCTATTAAATAAATCAAAACAGCCAGTTGAGTTACTATTGTTTTTTTGTTTTTTTTTGTAAATATCTTGACTTTCAACAAGACTGCAAGCAACCACTATTAGAGTTGAAATTTACTGGAAAAGATTTGGATTAACAGACAACTTAAAAGATTGTAAATTGTATGAATCGGGAAAATAAGATGAAAGAAGCGAATTCCAAAGAATTGATGTTTGAGGAAAAAAAACTAGACAAATAAGAATTTTTGGAGCACTCAGGAACAGTCCTTAGTATTTAGAGTATTTATAGAAAAGAGAAAGAGAAGCAACATTACGACAATGGTTACAATGGTTGAAGGTTGACTGCAAGAGCAGGTCCAACTATGTTTACAATGCGTTTTTGCACTTTGTCCAAAAGAGAAAGGACATCATTCAAAGATCCGCTCCAGATATGGAAACAGTTTTCCATACAAAGACGGGTTTGAGACTTATAGAGGTAAAGGATAGAATCCGGAGTGAGAAAGTAGAAAAGCATGATAAAGAGATTCAACCTCAGCAGATGCTAATTTTGCAATGGGTTTGATATATGGTTTCCAAAAAAGATCGGAAGTAAGAGTTAATCCAACTCAGGGTAGATGACTCATCGAGTACATTACCATTTGTTAATAAAGGAAGATCTAGATTAAGTTTTATTTGAGTTAAAGTTCACCAGCCACTGAGAGCCTCATGCTATGGTAGAAATAAGATCTTTTTCAAGCTCAATTGCCCCCTCCAAGCAATCAGAGAGTGTTGGTTAATTCTTAAGACAAGAATAAATGGTAATATTACGGAGCAATGACAACTTATATGTGAGAACTTCTGAAAGATCATTAATGTAAATTAAAAGACGTATAGGGCCAAGGATAGAACATATAGGAACCTTTAAAGTTATCGGAAATGAAGAAGAGTGCTGTCCATCAAGGACATTTTTTTACACTTCGATTGGTAAGGAAGGATTTAATAGTCTTAAAGATACTACCTGATACACCATAAAAGAAGAGCTTATAGAGGAGACTAGCATGCCAAACTTTTTCAAAGACTTTAGAAATGTTGAGAACAATAGTCTTAATCTCTCCGCATCTATATAATGCATGATAAAACCTATTGGTTATTACTGTTAACAAATCAGCAGTAGAGCATAAAGATCGAAATCCATATTGATGATCAGAAAGTAAGTTATTTGATTCAAGATAAGAGATTAATAAATTCAAGATGAGAGATTAAGTGTTGTTAATTAAGACTCAAAAACCTTGCTTATGATAGGAAGAAGGTTAATGGGGCAGTAGTTAAACAAGTTAGATTGCTCTCCAGAATTTTTTTAAAACAGGGATAACAGATTCTGCTTTCCAGCATTGGAAAACAAGACTCTGATAAGTACTTGTTAAATAGTTTTGAAAGTATAGATGACAGCCTCTGATAACACTTCTGCAAGACTTCAACAGGTATGTTATCTGGACCAAAAGCTGCAGAAGAGTCTGAAGAAGCTGGAGTGATACAAATGTTGAGCACTGGATCATCCTGTTTGTCAGCTATATAAGGTTGGATTTGATTAGTGAAATCAAAAGATGAGACTGATGAAAAGATCTTAGCAAACAATTCAGCTTTATCTTTAGGTGAGGTAAAAAATCTGAACCATGCAAAAGAGGTAGAGTAACAGATTTGCATATTGATATTATAGATAATTTTAAAGATTTTCCAGAAGTCACTGGAGCTTATTTTTTGAGATGAAATACAAGATTTTGTGACCTGAGAGTAGTGGGCTTTGGCATTAGACAAAACATTTTTACAATGGTTTCTAGCAATAGTAAACAGATGTCTGTTTTCTGGAGAATAGTTTTCCTAATAGGTATGGAAATAATGGTTTCGGTTAAAAATCGTAGCAGCACAATAAGATGAAGAACATGGAGAAGAGCGAGACTTGACTTGTCGAGAAGGAATGGCATTGAATTCAGGCTGGCATGGAAAAGTTTCCATGATCCTGAATCCAAGAAGTTACATATAAAGCACATTTGTCAGCAGGAAGACAAGATTTCTATTCAAGGGCCACACAAAGAAAATCACAGAAAGAGTCCCAATCAGCTTTAAAGTAGTTGTATAAAGGTACAATAATAGGGTAATTCTAATGATAAATATAACTGAGATAATAGTTTTAGAGAGATCAAACCGTGATCAGAAGCAAGTAAGGGTAAATTTGGAGAAATTGAGCACTGACTTCCTAGTCAGAAATAAGACATAAGTCGAGTAGAGAAGTTAAATGATTCAGATTGTTTGGAATGCAAATAGGAAAGTTGACTATTTGTGTTATAGATTGAGAAAGGCAAAAGTTATGCGCTTTAACACCTGCAAAGTCACTGACACTAGAACCAGGCCATTCAGTGTGATGAGCATTAATGTCACCAACAACAACGATATTGGCTAATGTATAAAGAGAGAGGACTTGGTCAATTTGTTCAGAAATAACATCGAAAAGAGTGCAGTCTTGAGATGAAGGAGAGTGATACAGAACAAAGAGAAAGGTAATAGAGTGAAGTGGCGCTAAACAAAAGCACATAAAAGAATAGTCTATGGATTCGAACCCAGTTTCCTGACAAATGGATGAATTTTTAAAGGTATAAATGCCTTTGTCTAGCATGTGACTATTAGAGTCTTCACAAATTAAAGAAAGATAACCATCAACACTTAGATCACAAGATGAGAAAGTTGAACTCAAATTAGTCTCACAAAGAACAAGTAGGTCTGGTGAACTTTGCAAGAGACGAGACTTAACTAAAGAAAAGTTACTTCAAAGATTACAAATTAGTGAATGAATTTAGAGAACTATTATTTAGAGAATATATATATGTGTGTGTATAATCTAAAGTGTGTATAATCTAAAATGTGTGTGTGTGTGTGTGTACACACACACGCACATTTTAGATTATACACACACACACGCATATATATGAATATATATGTGTGTGTGTGTATAATCTAAAATGTGTGTGTGTGTGTGTGTGTGTGTGTGTGTGTGTGTGTGTGTGTGTGTGTGTGTGTGTGTATAAATATATATATATATATATATATATATATATATATATATATATATATATATATAAATATATATATATATATATATATGTATATATATATGTGTATATATATATATATATATATATATATATATATATATATATATATATATATATATATATAAACACACACACATTTTAGATTAGGGAATTACAAAAGTGTGATAAAATTCTGTCACTTTGTACTAATGTGCTAAGGATAGAAAAAAAAAAGAATGCAGCGACAGAGTTTTTTATGACAGAAAATGTTATTATACTTTTAATTTTAAACATTATTGTATAATACTTTCCAGAAATGTTTGGAGAATGTTTATTTACTGCTCACATTTAAAAAATTGTCAGTTTCAAAATATTTAAAGTAGAATTTTTATTTAAAATAAATAGTTTCAGAATGAAACTGGAAATATTGCTATGAGCATACTAAGAGTTGAAAAAATAGTTTTAAAATTTAAAATTTTTTAGATTAAAGTCAGCATTTTAGCGTATATTTTAAGATAATACACAACTAACAACAAAAGCGCATTGTGCATTGTGAAAAGTTCTTTACTGTTAAATGTTTATAAAATAACATTATTTATCATACTTTTATGAGTTTTTAAATACCAGAGATCTCAATTTTGGTATCAGTAAGATACAATTTAAATTAGGGCACTTAAATCATTTGAAACCTTATAATACAAAAATTTCATTGAACTTTACAGAACTTTAAAAAAATCTGTAAAATATCAGAGTATTAACAGTTTCGTGTTGCAGATGGAAAGTCTCCCTGTGGAGGCCACATAAGGAGCCTTTTATTATGGCACTTAATTGATTAGCAGGGATGGGGCAACTGCATAACATAGGGTGTCATATACTATCTATGATTTAATCCTGAATAGACAGCACTTTCCTTTATTTCCAGTAACTTCTGAGATACCTCAAGGTTCCATCCTTTGTCCCTTAACTATATTAGTGATCTTCTTAATAATCTTACCTCGAAAGTCTAATTGCTAATGAAACTATATACTCTAGTCTTGATGAAAAGTTTTTACTTTTTGTTTGGTTAGAACAACTTTTTTGATTGGTTATTACGATCTTTTTTCTGTGGCTGGTTAATTTTAATGTTAACAAAAGTTTTTTTGTTAATAATTATTGCAATATTGTTGATTATCCTTTAATATTGTTGAATATCAACAATATTAAAGGATAATCTGAAAAGAGGGTAGTTCTCTATTTTACTTATTCTTTGATTATCTTTTACTACTTGCCTCGCATGGTTACCATAGATACTAACAATTTCAATGTTAACTTCTGATTCCATTATATATATTGCAATCCTAGTTTAAATTAGGCATTTCAAAACTTGAATCGTAAAAAATATGTTGAGGATTTAAAAAAAGGGTTGCTTAAGACGTTTGAACATTTAAAGGCTCCCTAATGCAAATATATATATTATTTTAGATTTTACTGCATAAAAAATAACAATTTGTAAATGAAAATCAAAAAAAAAGAATTTTTACAATTTTTCTGATAAAAATATTTTTTCAATATTTTCTTAATAAAAAATTATTTTTGAAATTTTTATATAATTTCACTCAATTTGAATGTTCAAGAGTATTTAAGCAACCTTAAAAATTATTTTTATACGCAGTGTTATTTTGTTATTTAGAACACATTTAAGGGAAAATTAAACTATTGTTTTAAGGACCACTCTTCAAGTCAGTCAATGTATGTACACTCCTTGCATGTTTTATCTATTTAAATCAGTCAATGTATGTACACTCCTTGCATGCTTTATCTATTTAAATCAGTCAATGTATGTACACTCCTTGCATGTTTTATCTATTTAAATCAGTCAATGTATGTACACTCCTTGCATGTTTTATCTATTTAAATCAGTCAATGTATGTACACTCCTTGCATGTTTTATCTATTTAAATCAGTCAATGTATGTACACTCCTTGCATGTTTTACCTATTTAAATCAGTCAATGTATGTACACTCCTTGCATGTTTTATCTATTTAAATCAGTCAATGTATGTACACTCCTTGCATGTTTTATCTATTTAAATCAGTCAATGTATGTACACTCCTTGCATGTTTTATCTATTTAAATCAGTCAATGTATGTACACTCCTTGCATGTTTTATCTATTTAAATCAGTCAATGTATGTACACTCCTTGCATGTTTTATCTATTTAAATCAGTCAATGTATGTACACTCCTTGCATGTTTTATCTATTTAAATCAGTCAATGTATGTACACTCCTTGCATATTTTATCTATTTAAATCAGTCAATGTATGTACACTCCTAGCATGTTTTACTTATTGAAGTCAGTTGATACATGTACACTTTGTTGCGCTAGTACCTAAATAATTCACTAGATAAAACAAAAAAAAAAATTTAAATACAAATAAAATTTGTTTTACTCAAATCTATGGTAATTTTTATCTTATTCTTGTTCAAATTAATAAATTAATTATTTAAGTTATAAAATCTTGTTCTAATTATTATATTAGTTATTTAAATTATAAAATCATGTAATATAAGAGAATTTTTGACTGTTTTTTGCTTCCTGCAGTTTCTGTCCTGGGACTAGTAAATTTACTATCAATTGCTAATTCTACTTTAAAATTGATAAGTTTTTTTTTTAGAAAGTACTTTTTTTTTATTCTTTTTTTTTTCTTTATATTGTTTCACCTTCTGGTTAAACTCTCTAAAGAATACATTATACACAAATACATTAAATATACATTATACATTACATTAAAGAGGAAATTAGACAATACTTATTATTTTTTCTAATTTGGAAAATTTTTGAAGATGAGGTCATTTTGATTATATAATAATTTTTAATTGTGGCATATGATTGTTTTCAAATCATAAAATATTATTTTTGTTTGTTAAGATACAATTATGGAAAATGGATGGCACTTTCCAACTTCATATGAGGATTGGATAAAAAATGGTGTTGAAGAAGTTGCTGAATCTGGAGAAATAGAAAATGTTCTTTTTGCTGATGGTAACTGTTTTTATTCTACTTATGAATTTATAGTTTTATCTTTGAAGAAATATTTTCTTCTCTGTTACATTTATAATTATATTATTAAAGTAATGTTTTCGTCTCTGTTACATGTAAACAAAGAATGTTTACATAAAAAATAAGGAAATAGGTTTTGTTATCATAAAAAAATTTGTTTTAAGTATTATTTTTTTAGCACATCAACCAATCATGCCTAAGGAAATTGTTACAACGAAAAAGAAGAAAAAGAAACTTTCACAACCTGTCAGGGTGGAAACATTTCATGGTAAAATGTCAACTTCAACATTCAATAAGATTATTTGAATACTTGAGTTTGTGTTTTTTTTTTATTCAAATATTTGAATAAAAAAATATATATTTGAATAAAATTTTTGAATATTTTTTTAACATTTTATGTTTATTTGTTGATAAAGGGTTATTATCAAATTTTTTTTTTTTTTTTACTTTAAATTTCAATTTTGTCTTCTTTATTGATTGTTTGTTTTTGTATTATATTGTTATTGACTGTTTTTTTTTTGTTCTTATATTTTGTTGTCAATAGTAACTGTTATTGGCTATGATTGTTTTTGATAAATAATCAAATTTAAGCGAACATATTTAAAAAAATCTTTTTGTTAATAGATTTCAAATTTAATATAATTTTTTTTTTTTTTTTTTTTTTTTTTTTATATTCCTATTTTATGAGATTGCTTAGATCTTTGTATCTATGCACAATTGCACAATCTAAATTATGCACAATTGCACAATCTAAAATTAAGACTTTAGAGTATGGGTTTTAGACAAAATTAATTCATATTGGCATAGCTGAAACATCATATGATTTATGATGTTTCAGATTTATGACAATTAATAAAAAACATCATTGATTTATGATGTTTTTTATTAATTCATATTGGCATAGGTGAAACATCATATGATTTATGATGTTTCAGCTATGCCAACTTGTGTTATAATTTGTCCCATGATGGTGTTTCAGTAAAAACATTGTTACCTTTTCTTAAAATTAGTTCACATTATTCATTGCATCACAAGCTCCACAATATTTTTACAATAAAACAAAATTATAGTTGTTTAACAAGTGTTCACACTGTTATTAAATCACATAACCAATAAATTTTGGCATATGGCTAAAATTAGAAACTGCAACTGTATTAAGAAAACTGAATGTCTTTTAGAAATCAATGTGTAGACGAAAAAAAAAATTTTTTAATTTAATGTGACATAATGCCAATCACATAGAAAAATCTTACATTAGTATTAACAAAAATTACTTTAAGATCAGGTTTCCAGACAAAATATTTTATGTGGTTTATGTTATCAGTTATAAAAATAATACTAAACTTTCAAAGGAAATCTGGAAATTTAAGAAAGCAGTTATTCAACCAATAATCAAATGGAGTATATTCAAAAGATGTCAATCTTATAATCCATCCTCAAAAATATTTAATCTTAGCCTTACTAAAAAAAATCCTATTATGACTTTTAATCATAAATTCTTATTTCAAATAAAAGGGAAACAGTTTTCTCATGTAGACATAATTCTTTTTTTTACTTTCTCACTTTGATCCCAATGATTTGCCAGACCAGTTCATACTTAATGTGATGTTGGTTTTCATTGAAATGCAATTTATTTGTTGTTTTATAATGATTTTTGTTTTATGTTTTTTAAATAATATGGCTGAATGATTGCCAAATTGTAAGAAAAATACCACAAAAAAGTTGTAATTTTTCATTTAAATCATGTATGTCAGTGTGTGTGTGTGTGTGTGTGTGTGTGTGTGTGTGTGTGTGTGTGTGTCTATATATATATATATATATATATATATATATATATATATATATATATATATATATATATATATATATCAGGACTTGAATGACTTTTATATATATATATATATATATATATATATATTCTTCTTTCTTTTTCTTTTGTTATTCACCTCCTCAAGGCCAAGAAGGCCACTACAGATGAGGAGGCTACTTAATAGTGGTTATAACCCTCTCTCAACTCTATAACTCCGAAACACGAACCTCGATGAACAAGGCCGCTGCACAGAGAAACAAGTTGAGCGCGGTACTACCAGGGACGTGGTGCGGATCGAACTCGGAACCTCTCGCTTATGAAGCAAGCACTTTACCACTACACCACTACCGCATATATATATATATTTATATATACATATATATATATATTTATATATATATATATATATATATATATATTTATATATATATATAAATATATATATATAAATATATATATATATATATTTATATATATATAAATATATATATTTATATATATATATATATATATTTATATATTTATATATATATATTTATATATTTATATATATATATTTATATATATATATATATTTATATATATATATATTTATATATATATATATATATTTATATATATTTATATATATATATATATATATCAGAACTTAAAAGACTTTTTTTTTTAATACCCCTCCCCATGCCGTTGCTTTGCGGTTAGGAGAGTTGCATTAGTACAAAGTTATATCTTTTGCACATTAGTTTGTAATTACTATTTTTTAAACATTATATCATTAAAAAATAAATATCTAAAAGTATTCTTGTTTGGCGGGGTTAAAAATAGCCTCAGTTACTGTTTTAATTTACAGCTTAAGTTGCAGTCTTAGTATGAAGTAACATATTTACTACTATTACGATATTATTTTTAGTAGTTACTTAACATGATAATTAAAAAAGTAAAAGTAAAAGTGCAAATATTTAAACACTTTAAACAGTTATAAAAAGCTATTTTATACCCTGTTCATGCTGATGATAAAATACTGTTTATTTTAAAAGCGTATTCTTATGGGATCATCCATAATTTATACAACACTAAATTTAATTAATAAACACAACAAAAGAAATCAAAAGTTTTCCCTCACACAGTCTTAAGTTAAAGGAAAAATCAAAATTGCGGATTAAGTTTAATGAAAATCACTGCATCAAGAAAATAAGATCTCCTACTTCTGTTTTTTAACAGATAATTAAATAAAACAATCCATATAAGAACAGTTTTTTGTTATCTACTTTTTGTTATATAATTTTTTTTTTTTACTTTTTATGATTTTGCCAGACTTTAATTTAAATAATTGTTGTTGTTCAATAAACCTTTAAAATTAAATTTTTAAACCAAGAAAATTTTAGTTATTTTAGTTAGCACAGTTATGACGATGAAATCCATCGCAAGAAGGGATTCACAAAATTTTACAATTGTCGATAATATTTTTATCAGTCAAAGGGTAGATATGCCACTAAAAACTTCAAGTATATTCAAAATAAGAGATTGATTACAAGTTCCTTATATGGCAAGCAATCTACTTATGTGTTTTAAAAAGTGCACTGTTAAGAATAATAAACAAAAACATCTTTTGCCAAGGATATTTGTTTAGACAATTTCTTATAACAAACAATAACAAAAATAAATACAAAATTTTTTTTAAAAATTAAAAAACAAAACAAAAAATTACTAGCTAAAAAATAGTTTACGTTAAGTTTTATTTTATATTAGCATCACTTTTGATATTTTAATTTTTTTTTTTGTTTTCTTATAATAATTGATTTCATCAAAAAAATTAAAAAATATTATTAAAAACTTTAAACGATATCTTATAAAGAGTTTATTTTTTTATAATTGAAAAAAAAATTCTTTTATGGATATAACTCTATTATTAATTTTTTTGCTTGAATTTACGCTTAAAGCAATATAACTCTTGCAATTTTTTTGTTTATATTTATAAGTTTTATTTGCAAAAAATAATAGTTTTGGAAAATAATATTTTATTATAGTTACATCAACATTATATAATAAACAAATTGTGCCATGTCAGAAAAGTGAATATAATAATTATATGTTTTCAGCGTTATATAATAAACAAATTGTGCCATGTCAGAAAAGCGAATAGAGAAATTTCCTTATAATTTAGAAAGAATTTTAAATAAAAAAATGATTTAAATAAAAAAAAAGTAGATTTTTTTTTTCTTGATTTTTCTTCCTTCTTTTCTATTTTTTTTTTTAATTAAATTCTTTGTAAACATGTTATAGCTTATAACACTGCATAAAAAATATTCATAAAGTGTACATTTAACTTTTTTGCTATAAGGCAAGTGAAAGCTCAACGGTATATATTTTTTTATATATGGTACTTGGAAACTTGTTTGTCACAAGTTTGTCACAAGTGTTTGTTTGTCACAAAAAAAAAGCGCTGGTAAAGTAATTAATTTGAGTTTTTTTTCTTTGCAACAAGTAATATTTTTTTGCTTGTTAATAAATATTATTTCATTGTAAATAATGAAAAAATCTATCAAGATTTATATACAAGTTTTGTATTATATACAAATTTCGAAAAAAGAAAGCAAATAATTTATTTTAAATGATAATAAAAAATCTAATATTAAATTTAATTATTTTTTATTACAAAACAAAAACAAAAAAATTGAAACAAAATAGACATTCCACAATATGTACATTTAGACTTGTTTTGCAGTAATTTATTTTATTGCCGTAGTTAAAAAAATTAAAGTCCTTGAATAAATAAATAATAAAGATAATTGACGTCAAAATCACGACGAGCTAAACCATTTTTTATTTAAAATGTTTGTATAGTAATTTTTGTATCTAAAGTTAATGCACATCACAACATTCTCATATAGTCAAAAATCAAATCATTGTATGTATCAAACAGATGTTATTGATTTTTCATTATCTCATCAACTTTTTGTACAAAAATGTATGGAGCAGATGCTCTTTTCTGTTCTGGTAATAGCCAGTGAGCTGTCATGCTTAAGAAACTTTTATTAGACACCTGCTACATTAAGCTCATCTTGCAATTGAGGCATAACTTGATCCGATTTTGCATTGATTCTGACAGATAAGATTTTTTGTGACATTACTTAGGCTAGAACCAAAAAATCAAAAATCAGGGTTTATGATTAAATCGTGATTTTAAGTCATTTGATTTTAAATCTTATCCAACAATTTCCACAAATGAATGTTTTGTGTCTAATGGTTACATGGAATCAATAGTGACTCTACAATCAAACTTCAATTTTCAATTCAGCTGTGAAAGGATATGGCATAACTATTGGGTGTGACAAACTGTTAAGTCTGCATTAAACTTTTATCTTCGTTGTCATTAAAAATAATTTTATTTGGTTGTTTCCAGACTTCAGACTTTTGTATGTTTTATTTGGTACCCAATGATCTGCGTTCAATCTGGATATAAAAAAATTAAATTTTTTGTATCTTTACATTTACAACAAACAACTGACAAAATTACTGTGCTACAGGCTAAGATTTTCTAATCTTGATTCTAACTGGTTGCTATTATTGATTCTAACTGATTGCTATTATTGATTCTAACTGGTTGCTATTATTGATTCTAACTGATTGCTATTATATTTAAGAAAAACAATATTTCTATGTTTATTTAAAAATAAATAGTAAATTTTTATTACCTTATAATTTAAATCTAAACAATTTATTTTACATGATGAAATGCAAAAACATTGTTATATTCTGCAATACAAAAACAATTTGATTTAAGTTATGTAGCACTAGTATTTGCACTGATCATTTTTGCTTTAATGACACTTAACTTTAATGACAACAAAAAATAATGATTTAAATTTGGTTTCAAGGCTTCAAAATGCTAAATCAAGCAAAATATGATTTCAAATCTAAATCAAAAATCATGGTTTTAAATCTTTTGATTTGAAATCTTAATCAACGTTGACTTTGTGTATTACTAAGTAGAACAATTTTACCCGGATGATAAATGTGGCAGATATCTATAAAAGGAAACTTAAATAATTTAATTTTAATTTTTTAGACAAGTACACACTAAGTTCTGAAGTACTTGGAAGAGGAGCAAACTCTTTAGTTTCACTAGCTAAAGAAAAGTGTTCTTCAAGAGATTTTGCTGTCAAGGTAATTTAATTCATAATTTAATTTTAATTCCATTACAACAATAAAATTGTAATCATTGTCTCATTTTGAAGTAGAAATTATTCATTTTTTGACCGTTGATCAAGTTCATTGGCTTTTAAATCTTTAAAAAATTCTTTATAATGAGTATTGCAGTTTGTAAAAAGTTATATAAATATATTTCATAGTTTTTAAAATCTTTAACTTTAGTAATTTAATATTGGATAAAGTTTTGTATTCAAAAATTATTTATAAAAAGGTAAATAATTATTTTGTATAAATATCTTGTATAAAATGTTGTAATCTTTTCTCCCTCTGGTTTTGAAAGCATTGAGATTTTGAACAACTCAAGGCCAACAAGTTAATAACTTGTTGGCCTTGAGTTAAAAATAAATAAAAAATGTTTTAGTTGTTTGTGTGTTTTTTGTTTGGCTCAAGTCATGTTTTGTGGCATCATTTTTTGTATTTTGCAATTATTGTTAAACATTATACGAGTTAAAATCTTTTCTTAAAAAAAGAATAACTTGGAATGTCTTCTATACCTGATACAGATTGTACTAGAAAGACGTGTCTTGATTGATCAGATTTTGTTGAGTTCTAACCTCTAATTAGAGGGTTGAATAATCAAAACTTTTCTTGATAGCAACAAAATCAGAAAAATTTTGTTTATATGTTTTACACATGATTCCATAGCTACATCATTGTTTGTTTACTTTCATAGCAACATAAGAATCAGTGTCTGTATGTAATAATTATACTGTGAATATTAAATTATTAGATTATTGAAAAATATGATGGTTACGATAGAAGAAGTGTTCTCACAGAAATCGATTTGCTGCATTACCTTTCAGATTGTCCGTATGTCTATTTCAAACATTTTTTTATTATTCTTAACAGTTTAACGTTATTGTTAAACATTAGGCGTATAAGCATTAAGTACACATTATATAATGTAAAATTTTCTATGTAACACGTTGTTCATTGTTTAAATGTCAAAATAAAAATATTTCACATTTAAAAAAATTTTACTTTATTGTTTTTAGATAAGTATATTAACAAAAGGACTAGATAATAGTATAATAAAAAGCTTGTAATAAGTTAATAAATATAGTGCTAGATTGTAATAAGTTAATAAATATAGTGCTAGATTGTAATAAGTTAATAAATATAGTGCTAGATTGTAATAAATTAATATAGAGAGTATTAGATTGTGATAAATAAATTTATTTAGTATTGGTCATAAATTGGTTTATTTAAATAATTTATTATAACTAGATTATAATAAATTAAATAAATCTATTGTTTTAATCAACCAAATTTTTTATATCAACTAATTGTTTATCAACCAATTTTTAAATCTAAAAAATGTAAGATTAAGTTTGTCGAATAAATTTTTGTGTAGTTATTATATATCTGTTGTTAAATTAGCATGGTCTACTACTTATAAAGTAATGTCTGCCTGATATTTCAATTCACAAACACAGCTTGAATTTTATTCATGCATATAAACTTTATTTGTGTTGTATACTTTATTTTTAAAAATTAACCTTATTTCAAGGGGTCAATACTATGATAACCTTATTTTAGGGGGTCAATACTATGGAAGTGAGTGCTCTTTATCCATATTTTTAATTTAAAGCAAAACAAAGAGTAATTATTCTTTTATTTTAAATACTTTTACAATTTTAAAAATATAATATGACCTGCAGGAATATGATATAACCATAAAATATAATATGACCAACATAAGCTGAGGCCTGATAATAGCTCGAGTTAAAATAAGTTATAAAAAATATAAATAATATATAAAAATATATATATTTATATAAATATAATATTAAAAAATACAAATTGTCTAGATATTAAAATACAAAACAAACAAGATATATATTTGACAACAAAACTAAGATAAATGGCACACAAAAAATTAAACCAGTGTTGCCCTACATGCTTGTATGTGTATGACTGAGTATTGCTTTCATGCTTGCAAGTGTATGATAGAGTTTCAATAATTGCTGATATTAGGGACTTGTTTTAGCAAATCAAGGAAATCAAGGAATTTATGGAAAAAATGTGACATAGGGTAGAAAACGTCTACTTTTTAAAATAAAATATATAGAGATTTATTTTGTTTTCAATATTACTTTAAAAAAAGTTACTGTTCGTACACAAGTTCATACAAGTTACTGCTGGTAACATATATTGAATAAAAATACTGTTAGTACACCACAAAAATACTTTAACACCAAAGTGTTAGCAGTTATAACACAAATATTAATATTTTTTTGACTTAAATCTTAGAAATGTAATAATGATGTTATTAGAAAATACTTTAACACCAAAGTGTTAGCAGTTATAACACCCTCGTAAATATTAATATTTTTTTGACTTAAATCTTAGAAATGTAATAATGATGTTATCAGAAAATAAGTAGAGTTTACTTAATGTTTATGCACCAGTGGGTGCACTACATACCAGGTTTTAGCAGTAATAATACCCAAGTGCACTAGTAATTGTTGCTATTTTTGAGTTTATGTTTCTTGCTTAACAACAAATAAAAATGTAAAAAAGAAAAAAAATTTAAAAATACATACAAAAAAGATCAAAGAAAAAATATACAGGCTAAAGAAAACAACATAAAAGTTATAAAAAGCAAACTAATGTATAAAAAATGTTATTCATCGGAAAGCATGACTTAATTTTTTGACTAGTAAAGCATAAATTTGTTGTTATTTGATATTAGGGTGTATATATTATCCCAGAAAGTCTATACATTGACATATAGACCATAGAGTGTATATATTAACAAATATTCCATAATAGGATATTTAACATATGCCCTAAAAGTTTACTAATTCATTTGTTTTTTATATAGGAATATCCTACATTTATATGATTCTTATGAAGATGAAAGCAGGTAAGAAGTACAATATATTTTTTTTTTTTTTGTATTCATTATAAAACAATTTTATATTATAAGTATTTGGTAATGTATATGTCATGATGCATATTAGATCGTGTTGTTTTTGTTGAAAGAAAATTCATTCTTTCCGGTTTAGTAAATGTATTTTTCATGGCATAGCAGATGCCTTTTTATATAAGAAAAAAGTTATGAAATGGTTGTAGTTTAAAAAGATTTTAAGCTTTTCAATAATTCAAAAAGTTTTCATAAGTTTAAGTTATTTTTAAAATTTTTTCAATATTTTTTTACAACATTTTAGTATTTATTTTTAGTGGCTTGCCGCAGTCAATGGGGTTAATAAAAACTCATGTTCTAAAGTATAACTTGAAGATTAATTTGTACAAATATCTATTATCATTAAGTTCATCATAAGCTTGAGTGCATAATTGAGAACAGATCATTTTTATTTTTATGCGAAATAATAGATTTTTTTTAATCTGAAAGAAAAATCAAATTTTCAAAAATCTAATTGTTATTAGATTTTAAAAATTTATCATTATTATTTCGATTTTTATTTCTCACCATTATTTCAATTTTTTCCTACTTTTTATTACAATCATTTTTTTCTGTTCTTTTTTTAAATTTCTTTATTTTTGTTTATTTTTATTATTCATATAAAGATCCAATCTTTGTGTATCAAAAGATCCAAAATCCAGAATCTCCAAATAACCTGCAGGACAGTTGATAAAATAGTTTTTAAACAGGTGAAAAAAGGTTATTGTAAAAAATGAAAAGAATTTAAAAAAGTAAATTTCAGTTTTGAAATTCTGAAAATGAAATTAAAACGTTATAAGAATAACTTGTTGAATTTAAGAGATATTTTTTTACAGTAACTTTTTAATCAATAGTTAAATTTTTACTGCAAACTTTTTTTTATATGCCCATGGTTCACATGTGTGGTTTAGATCGGTTTCTATGTCATTTTTTATTTAAATATGACATGGAAAAGTTTTTTTTACAACCAACTGCCCTTCCTGGCATTAACCTGTTTTGTAATTCAGGAGTGTTTTTGATTCTGTTAGGATGATTGCTATAACTATAACATAGAATTAACCATGGTAACCAAACCAAAGATTGTTTCCATAATACTTCGTATTCCAAACTTTCTATCAATTTTTAAAAAGATATACTTTTTTATCCTTTTTTTTTACACAAATAGATTAGTGAAGGCTCCTCATTCCTGAGGTTTACAAATTAAATCCATTAATTTTAGCATTTAAAAATTTTTTAGGAACTATTGCAACCAGTTTTGCAATGTTATGTAACATGTTAACCATGTTACATATCTTAACATTACAAATTACCATAGTAATAGTTGTTAACTATCTGGTTTGATAAATTTTTAGCTATTAAATAAATGAGTATAACGCGACTGTAGTGTTTCTGAAGTGTTGGGCAGGTAAATTTAATAATAAATAAAAGTTATTTAATTATATGAAGTTATATAATAATTAAAGCTTGTTTAATATTTAAGTCTGAAAAGCTGTATTTTTAATGTTTGACTAATACAAAATATGAAAATGTATAAATTAGAAAAAACAAGATAATTTATTATCTATTTTTACCCTTCATAAACATGGCCAATATTAATGGTAATATACTGTGTAACATGCCACCTATATGTGTATTATACATAAACATAGATCTTTTTGTTGCAAATATTATTTACTTTTCTTGACAATTTTTTTTTTTTTTTACACTTTTGAAACATAATTTATAAGGTTTCTTATAGAATTTATTTAGAAGTTTGTTTATTTCAGCTAAATAATTTTACGAACAATGATATTTTAAAAATTGAGTTGTTAAAACCTTTAGAATAAGTTTGCATTTTCTATTTTAAACAATTTTTTTTTAAAGATTTTTAACAATCAAATGAAACCAAGATAACTTTTTTTTTTTAATGAGCTATATGTAGACAATCAAACATTTTTTAACATTATATAAAATATAAGTCAACGATAGTCAAATATAGAAATATCAAACTGCAGACCTAAGTAAGCAGACCCACAAACTGAGATTCTTGCGTTTAGAAATTTCAGATTGTAAATAACCAAAAATTATCATTGTAAAAAACCAAAAACTATTAAGTAGGACAAGGCAAATGAAAGAATGTTACAATAAAAAAGGAGATTGAAGAAAACTCAAGATTGAAGAATTATTAAAAACATCCAACACTTGCAAGCGAAGAAATGGCAATTAAAATTTTTAGCATCAAGAATAAAACAATGCCAAAATAATGTGCAAGAAATAAATGGGACTAATCTTCGATTTCTACCACTAAGTGATTATTTGAAGTTTTGAAAACATTTTTATCTTTAAATTAATTTGTGTGAATTTCGGAAATTCAAAGTGATAGATATTGTAAAACAAGGTATATAAAACTTCATTTACTTTCTACTTTTGAAATAAATTTGCTCACTTTTTATATATACTGTTTATAATCAGGAGCAAAATAATTTTAAAATGTTTCTGGATTTTTTTAACATTTATGCCTTAATATATAATAAGAATAAATGACATGTTTAAGAAAACAGCAAAATTTATTTTTGGCAAAATTTATTTTTTGTTGTGAGTAGAAGATAAGTTATGCCACCTCTCCAAAAGTTTAGGCCTGGCTCTCCAATAATTTGAAATCAGGGAACTATAAGTTCTAATGATTTTTATTTTCATGGTTTGTAAAAAAAAGTCAGTAAACTTTGAAAAACTGCTTGAAAATCTTGTTTATAGGAGCTCTGCTCGATGAAGCAGTAGAGGCAAGATAAATTTTTTGACAGTATTGGCAATATTACAGAAGAAAAAACATATTAACACAGTTAAAACTGATCATAAAAAACTTTTTTGGAACTTTTTGATCACAGTCAAAACATGACTGTAATCATTTGATCTTAATCTAAGGTGTATAAGGCCCAAACCACCTGAAAATCTAATAGACATCCTTGAGGTAACTGATCATGGTAATGCTTACACATCAAATGAATAAGTTTTCACATTATATTTAAGGTTTTAAAATGATAAAAATATTATTTTGTACAAAAAATAAATATATCCAATAATTTTTTTCACCTATTGATCTCTAAATTTATAATCTATATGATCAGTAGAATATATCTAAGATATTTTTTTTAATTATTAAACGTAATTGTAAATAATTTTAATTGACTGTTTTGTTAAATACAACTCACTGTGCGGCGGTCAATATATGAAAAAGCAATGGGTACCATATTTTTTGTATACTTACACAATCAAAAAAAAAAAAAGAGAGAGATGTTAACAAAATTTTATGCATAAAGTAGCCATTTTAACAAACATATTAAATATTTGTTGTAACAAAAAAAAAAAAGAGCTTAAAAAAGAAAAGAAAAATTTTAAATTGAAAATTTAGGTTTTTATTATTATTTTTTTCTTTATAAATTTAGGTTTTATTTGGTATTTGAAAGAATGGAAGGTGGTAAGTAAATTTAATTTTATAAGTCTTCACAGTAATAGTGAACACAGTCGTCAATAATTAGTCTAGTAAATTTAGAATACTTTCTACAGTAAAAATTTTAAAAAAGCTATTCCATTATGTTGTATCAAAGTGCAAACAATACTTTTGGAAAATTGTTTCTTTTTTTTCCTTTTCCTTACCTGTTTTTTTTTTTTTTTTTTGTTAGTTTTTTTCAGATAATAAATAATCATTAATTTTCATTTTTCTATACTTTTAGTAAACTAGTGTAGTATGTGGGTTAGACATCTAAAATTCTAAAAGCTCTTTTTAACATCTTTAATACAAATCTTTTCTTTAGAAAATAATGCTCTATGGTTATGGTCTATTGGTGCTACTATTTCTACATTCTGACTGTCTTCAATAAACAAAGTTGTTTATTGATCCTGTGATAGATTGATTGGGAATATTGGAACCAGCAACCAGGCAGATTGGTTTTTTTGGAAAAATAACAGAGACTATTCTGTCTCAGTTGACAATGAGTCATTATTTTTATTGTTCTAAATTTCGAATCAAAAAAAAAATTTGGTACATAGTTGCTGTTCTTTACTTGTCATTAATGAAACTCAAAGGTGCATTTAAAACAATCTTTGTTAAGTGAAATGTATGTGGTGTATCTAGTGTTAGACAAAAACTAACATTTATTACGGATTTTAAAATATTGTCATTTTTTTAATTATAAGATCTGAATTCAAAGATCAAAAATCTCAACAAATATGTTTAGTAATCAGCTAAATAAATTTTCACTTAATGTGCTTTTTTAAGTTTCAAATTTACAAATAAAGAAAAAGTAAACAACTTTGTTATAAACTAATTAATGAATATTATTTTGTTATAGTTTTGTAATTTTAAACATTTAAAAAATGTAAAGCCAGTTGTACTACTGATTGGTTACAAACCTGATCTCAATTTGGTCATTGGTTATTGTGCAGAGTGTAGTCGACTTTATTTATAGTATAGCATAACGCTACATAAGAAATAGTTAAAAACAATCCTAATTTATTAAAAATTGTGTAATCAATGTTGATATATATATATATATATTATAATTGACAACTTTGTTAACTTTAAGATTTAAGTCTTGAAAAAACTTTTGAAAATTTCTTTTAATAACTAGATTATCTTAAAAAATGCTGTTCTATTGGTAAGCAAAGACATTTTACTTGTTAACAGTTCTTGTACTAATCGATTTATCAAATATGTGCATACAAGCTGCGTTCTTGAATATATAAAAATAAATCTAAATTTTAAATTAATCTTGTATTTATGGTCAGCAATTAAGTTCTGATTGTTAAAATCTGATGGTTCTTATAAATGTGTTTGATGAATCGGAATGAGCTTGCTTTTATGTTGAGTTTTTCAGCTATTGAATGAAACCTTTTGTTTCATTTTTAAATAATGGAGCACAGCACCATATATCTAATTATATAGAGTACTACACCATACACCTATTTTTTTACTAATTATTTATTTGACATTGAGATTTTGATGAGGTTCAAGTATAATTTGATATAGTAAACTTTTAATATTATTATTATTATTAAGTTTACCTTCCTAGTACTTCAGCCCATTTAAATTGAGGACTTTTTTTTCTTTTTATTTTTTACTCTTAACCCTGGTCAATTTCAAAGCACGTGAAACATGTTAAACAAGATCCCTGCATGGATAGACAGGTTGAATGTGGGACAACCTGCAGACAAGTTGAGAGTGGTACTTCCAGAACTGTAGGGTGGGTTTAAACCTTGAATCTCTTGATTATGAGCTGTTGGGTTTACAAGCATTGGACCTATGTTCATTGATCTCACTTAAAGTTTCATTTAGGATCAATTAAATTAAGAGTTTGTATATAAAGACTCCAGCTTACTATATTTAAAACAAAATTACCTGCACTTGCTTTACTTACATTACTGTTGTTTTACTAAAAAAAATTTAATAAAAAAGACCACTCAATCAGCTTTTTAAATCACCAATGATCTGTTTGTAATCTACCTTATTGGCATTTATCTCATTTTTAATTAACATTATTTCTAAATTTGTTAGACTTTCTTTGTAGATTATTTATCTTGTGTATTTTTTTAACTAATTTGAGTTTGCTTAAGCTTTATTCCCAAAATGATATTATCACAGGAATTGTCAACAAATCTGGAGAACAGATTGCACTATTAGGATATCCTTTTGCCAATGAGAATGTATGTATCATTTATAAAGGTTTTGACCTATTGGGAAATTGATTAAATTGATATTTAATCATTAAAAATTGATTTTGTTTGTAATTTTAAGCTCTAAGTTTATAATTGAAATTCACTAGTCTTAAATATTATTTTCATATTTCATAGAAAGATTGTTACTTTTTATGATCATCAACTTATAAATTATTCTATTCTTTTTATTTTTATTTATTTATAAATTAAGATTGTTGAACAGACATCAACAAAACTTTGGTTAGCAGATTATTGCTTTTTCTATCTATAAATGTTGAATAATTTATATATATATGTATGTATGTATATATATATATATATATATATATATATATATATATATATATATATATATATATATATATATATATATATATATATATATATGTATATATATATATATATATATTTATATATATATATATATATATATGTATATATATATATATATATATGAATATATATATATAGGTATATGTATATATGTAAATAGATGTTTATTTGAGCTGTACTTGTAACTATATATATTATTTATACATATATAAGTATATGCTATAATAAATGTCTTTCATAAGCCTAAACCCGAATTCTCAGTTAATGTATATACTTAAGAATCTGTTGATGTATTTCTATATGTGTGTATTGATATTGTTTTACATTAAAATGTAATTGCATCTCCTCTTAAGAAATGCAAAGCCATTTTATCATGCTTGCTGATGATTTCCTTTCAAATCACATAACCAAACATCTTTGCATTAACAACAATCTTACCACATTGCTGAAATGACTCAAGGTTAGATTTGATTGAGCTCAGTGTTGGCAAGACATGTGCAATAATGCATACTTGGGCTTAAAGACCATAAATTATATTTGCAACTTTTGTATCACCTGCTAAAATTAGTTTAATTCCATTTGCATTTATCAGTGACCAAATTTGTTAAATATTGGAGTGAGTTTCTGGCCAATCTTCTGATACTGCAAAAAGAATGTCTTTTGACTCCAGTGTCTTTGCCAGTCCTTTGCGTAAGAGGTTGTTGATGGTTTGGTTCCTTAACACAGTATTGACATTGCTTAGATAAAACTTGAGAAAACCTTTGCCGCCATAAATTCCTAGCTTAACAAAATAACCACCATAAGTTTCTTTTTAGAAGTTTTTCGAAATTGAATAACAGGATTCACAAGACTTGATAAATCATTACAATGAGCAACAACCCAAATTGTACCACAATCTACTTTTTCATCTGTGATTTTTAAGTCACTGTAGGTGGAGAGATCACTTGAGTGTAAACCTGCTTTTAGAAAATTCATGTAAAAATTTGGCTCTACCATTATACAGTGGTACTTGAGAATCAATATTGATCTTGGTCTTGTGCAGTTGACATATTTAAACTGCTCTGGACACATTAAGCTGTCTTAAACAGACTACTTTTTTTCAGCAAGGGCACAAAGTTTCGATTTTCATCATGAGTATTTGCTTCATTTGGCATCGTGACAGTTCACTAAATCTAAATTCACTAAACTTAACTTCACTAAGCTAAACTCTTTTTTTTTTTTTACAAAATTTAATCTAAATTTATAGGGGACAACAATCCACTTAACATGCTCACAAATATTATAACTTAAAAACTTTTAAAATCAAAGAAATATTAACTTAAATTACGAGGAAATAATTCTTTTATTTCAAGGAAATAATTATTTAAGTTGATGAATTTAAACGAGATCTTATTTGATGACACAGTCAAAAAGCAATTTTTACTGCTCTTCAACGAACTTTTTTTCCCTTTCATAACATCTTTGCTCTTTTGATAGAATTTTTAGGGATCAAATATCTTGTATAAATATTTTAAGTCAATTATCTTATTCAATATAAAAGATATTTTGGTTTTCTCACGTATCTCAAATAATTTTTCAAATATTTGGTTTTTCTTTACTTTTTTTTTACCTGTATGCAAAACATTTCCAAATGAGTTCCAAAAAAATTTTTTTAAAATTAGTTCTAAATTTTGTAAAATAAAAACTTTATTGCAAAAAATGTAGCTATAAAAATTTGATGTCAATTTTAAGTTCAACATAATTAAGTAAGAGCAAGTGCCAAGTTTAAATTAATAAATTTTTTTGTAGACCTATGAAATAACTTAAAATTTACATTTAAAAAAATGACTTTTTTGAATAAAACTTGATATGAGCATTTTAAGTTATTTTACAGCTATAATTTTTTTTTAAATTTTTTTAATAAAAAATTATGAATTTTAAAATCTCTATAAAATTTTGGTTCTTTTTAGACACAGGTTAATGTATTTTTGGAAAAATAAAGTTTTTCTGATATATGGGACTCAGCATGTAATAAAGGGGGATTTAGGGTGACCCTTCTAAAGGTAAACAAAATCAACGCTTTTTAGTTATTTTCAAATCAAAGTTCATCTATTTTTTGTACTGGAAAGAGGGGATACCAAAGCTATACCCCAAATATATATATATATATATATATATATATATATATATATATATATATATATATATATATATATATATATATATATATATATATATATATATATATATATGAACAAAAAATGTTTTTATATTTTAGGACCTCTACTTTCTCACATTGAAAAGAAAGGTGTTTTTACAGAAAGAGAAGCCAGTCTTGTAGTGCAGGATATTGCTACAGCCCTGAGATTTTTGCATAACAAAGGTAACTTAAAAAATATACAAACATGTACATGTAAAATTTTTTTCTACTTCCTTCTGTAAATCTAATTATTGTTTTCGTTGTTGCATTTTTACTATTCAAGACAAGGCTAGAGTTTTTTTATAATTATGTTTACATTTTTTATCAAGTAAATAGTTTTTAAGCATATAGCATGCTTTACTGTCTCCTACTGAGTATTTTATAGTAAATATAAATGTTTGGTAAAAGTAGTTATTGTATTATTGTGCTATTCCTTTGTTTAAATTAGTTATTATTTATTGTTTATACGTTTTATATCTTTTATAGGAATTTCTCATAGAGATTTAAAACCAGATAATATTTTATGCATCAATAAAGATGAGGTAAGTGGTATGTGTGTGCATTTTGTGTATATTATGGGAAGTTTAGAATATTTTAAAAAACATAATTTAAAAGTATGAATAGTGGAATAGTACAAGTTTAAACATTTTTAAAAAGTTATAAACTATTTGCTTATTTGTTTATTTATAATAAAAAAATTGTTTGCTTTTTGTCTTAGATAGTTCCAGCTGTGATATGTGATTTTAACTTGGCTAGTGGTATTTCAATAATTGATGAGAGTGTAACCACTCCAGAACTGTATACACCAGTAAGATTCAAGTTTTAATAACTTTAAAGTAAAATTTATTAAGTTAAACAAAGTGAGCCACTCACCAATACCACCACTAACACACTTGGTTTATACTGCAGTATAATTTAATTATGTTTAACAGAAGTAAGGCTTCTTAGCTGTTGAGACAATTTACCTAGAAAAAGGGACACTCTTAACTACCTTTTTTAGTCTGGATCCTTAATCTTTAATTCTTAATTTATAATATCAAATATGAAGCAAGCAATAATGAACATTTAAATAGAGATGATCTTGGTACACTCATTAAAATATTAGTAATATTTAATTTAAGGTTGGGTCTGCTGAATACATGGCTCCAGAAGTAGTTGATGCATTTGTTAGTGAGGCTGCTTATGACAAAAAGTGTGATATTTGGAGTCTTGGAGTTATACTGTAAGTCATACCTTTTTTTTTTTTTCTTTTTTTTTTGAAATTTGCATTTTAATTTAAATATTGTTTTGTATTTTTGCAGTTTTGTATTTTATAATATGTCAGTATTTTTTTTTTGATAATATTAATTATTAATACTATTGAGTATATACAATTTTGTTATTGTTTTTTTGTGTGTTTTTTATTAACCGGTTTTTTATTTATAATCGACAATTGATATTTTGAGGGAAAAAAACTCACTAAAGTTACAAATTATTTTACTTAAAAATCTCAATAGTTTATAATTAATTGTTTCTGTGACATTTGTTGTTGCAGTTAAATTTTAAATAGGGTACAGATTAAATATAATATAGATATATAAAATAAATGTAAACAAGATATTAAATATATGGTGTATATATAAAAATTAGGTTATATAATAAAAAATATAAAAAATTTGTTTGTTGCATTTTCTATTAAAAATATCACGTTTTTAACAATATGCATGCAATACAATATGTCAAGAGTCAGATTTCAAAAATTTTATGACCGAGAGTTTCAGAATGACATTTATAAGCATTAATTTTTGGGGATCTTTCTAAAAAAAAATTTTTTGTAGATTGCAAATTGTAATCTACAAAGTTTGCAAACTGTGTATATCTACAAATTTGCAAGATTTTAAATTTTGTAGATTCCAAATTTTTTTTGTCAGATTTCAGAAATATTATGACCAAGAGTTGTGTTGATTTTAGAATGACATTTATAAACATTAATTTTTGGGGATCTTTCTGAAAATATTTTAGCTTAGATGTAGCTTCAGAAATATTATGACCAAGCGTTGTGTTGATTTTAGAATGACATTTATAAACATTAATTTTTAGGGATTTTTCTGAAAATATTTTAGCTTAGATGTAGCTTAGATGTAGCTAGTTACATAGCTTGTATTATTCTTGGAAAAACAGAAACCTCCCAGAAAATATTCTATAGGGGAATTAAAAGGGAAAAAAACCTCCCAGAAAATATTCTATATGGGAATTAAAAGGGAAAAAAACAGTGGACTTGTTTGCCACACTATGCGTTGCTCTGATACAAAATGAGAAAATAGGCTAATAAATAAAGAAGCATTCAAGCAAATATATTAAACTAAATTTTTCAGATGTCATCAAACTTTGGTTTATATTTCTATATTTAAAAGAAAATTATTTTTTTTTTTTGTTTTTATTGAAATAGAGGTACATATCAGATGTCATAAACAAATAGTTAGCTGTATCCTTTTCTGCCAAGAAAGTTAGACATGCATGACCAACTTTTGAAGTTTTGTTTTTCTTGTTTCTGGCTTCAATAGCATTCTCAGACAAAAAACCTATCGAAGGATACTTAAAGTACATAATATAAGAAGCACCATGAATTATTCTATGCACAGATTGTGACATAGTTATAGTTTTTTTAAATGTATAGTTAGTAATAATAGGTGTATCTGATCTTGTAGTCATGCTGTTCATATCAATGAGTAAGTCTCGAAACAACTTATTCATTCTGATTCTCGAAACAACTTATTCATTCTGATTCTCGAAACAACTTATTCATTCTGTAATTTTGATTTAAAAAGTATGGTTTTTTACTTTCTTCTCAAAAAACAGTATAACTTGCATTTTAAATTGGCTAAAAAACGTTTATTACGTGGTGCAGCATTGTTATTATAACCTATTCAACAATTAAATTCAATCTTTGTTATTTAGATGCATAATATAGTTTGCGTATATTCAAAATAAGAATAGAATTACTCATTTTATGTATGTTTAATACCATAACCAAACAAAAGAATATGTTCATAACTTATAACTACAATACTTTTAATTTTATAAGTAGTAATATGAAACACAAATTAAGATATAATGTGTTGTATATATCATTTAACAAGTGAAGCAAAACTATATAAAATATAGCATATACTTGAATAATATATTAAGTATTTTTCAGGCTTTTATAATATTTACAAATATATTCTTGGTTATTTAAATTAATGATAATGATAAATACTAAGCATGCAATAAATATGTATGAAGGAAACGAAAAGTGCAAGTTTGAAAACAAATTTTAGTTAAGATCTAATAAAAAAAAGAAATTGTTTATTATTAAGGCAGCTAAACCTGAAGTTACAGGTAATTTCTAATTTATAAGAAACTTGAACAATTTAATGTATATTATATATTTGAGATAGAGAGTGATCTAAATTATCTCAATAAAATATAATGAACAAAAACAAATATGCATTTAGATATTCAACTTCAAACAGGCATGGATATTCTACAACATCTAGCATACCTGCAATCTATACTGCCTAAACCACAAAAAAAATCTGTTTGGTTATGTGCTCGCTTCGTAAAAATTTTGCAAGATGTGAAAATTTGGATTGTAACTGTGTTTTAGCTAAGGTTAAGTAACCCTGGATAAAAGCAGGGTTTGAAGTTGTTAGTGACACTCAACTATTCATAAATCTTATTAAACTTGACAAGCAGTATTCTAATTAAAAAAAAACAATGAAAAAAGAGGCTCTCCTAAAGATTTAACAAATCAGAAAAACTTCAAGAATTACTTAAAAGTTTTTTGGTTAGGCAAGACAGACTTGAAGAACATTATTAGGACCGACAAAAAAAGATCTGACAAGGATAAGCTCGAAGACTTGATGTTTTTGGAAGATTAGAAGGAGAAAGAAAGTTTATTCTAGGAACAGAGGATAAGAAATTTAGTAGAAAGGTAAAACTTTACAATTAAAAGTATTAGTGATATTTTTCTTGTAAAATATTTCGTTATAATTTATACTATTTTATGATTTTAGACAGCAGAGAGTATTAGAAAGAAAAATAGAACGAAGGATGTGCGATCAGCAAAATCTAATTATGAAATTGAACTCAATTCTGATTTGAGTTCTGATTCATCTTATGATTCTGATTTTGAGCCAAGTAACTATTATCAAAAAGAACCATCTCAATCTAACTGTACAGTAACTGCAGAAATTCTAATAGATGTGTATGCCATGAATGTTGCCCTAATGGCTACATTAAGTGATGTTTTGCCAAATGTTTTGCAAAAAGTGACAAGTGCCATTTTAACTGAAGCTGGTGTTGAATTTACAGATATACATTGCAGTAAATCAACAGCCTTTAGAAAAATGAAATTAGCACATGAAAATATGTAAACCTTAGCAAAAGTGGATGTAAAAAATGCAATAGAAGCTTCTCCTTATCCATGTATTATACATTTTGATGGAAAAACTTTTCATGAAATTAATGCAGGAAAAAAGTTCAAGATTGGTAGGCTAGCAGTTCTTGTGAATATTAAGGGTGAGATGCACCTACTAGGTGTTCCTCCTTTAACTTCCTCTTCCGGTAAGGATCAATATACAAGTATTTTAAACCTACTAAAGAAATATAAACTTGAATCAAAAGTAGGTCTTTGTTTTGATAGAGCTGCAAGCAATACCGGGATCAAAATTGGTTCAATCAATACGATATACAATGATTTAAATAAATATCTTTTAAAATTACCATGCAGGCATCTCATAACAGAATTAAGAATAGTGCATTTTTGGAAACATACAACAATTGAGTTGACTACAGGACCAGAAAACTTATTCTTTCAAAAATTTAAGAGCCTATTTGAACATCCTAATTTTAGTTATGCCCCAAGTGATCTGTGCAAGTTTAACTGGAAGGAGGTGAGTGGTAGTATAAGTGAAAAGGCTGCTAAAGATTCTATGAATTTTTGAAAAGCATATATAGAAAGAAAGGGGATTGGAAGAGGAGATAAACGTAAAGACAGAAGAGAGCTGGCTGAATTAGTTGTGACTTATCTATCGCCTTCTGTTTATAAAATCAGGAAAACTGGAGCTATCCATCAGATGCTTCAATTTAAAATATTTGTTGGAATCCAAAAACAGTTGATACTGTGCTTGATTCGTTTTACAAGCACACTTGGTACTTGGACTCAACTATGATTCCACTAGCTCTATTGGATGAGGATTTGCCTTCACATGAAAAACAAAAAATTACAGCTGCAATTCTTGCATTTAAAATGCCCAAGACTGAACACTTTAAAAATGAAAACATAAAAAAAGAAAGACATCAGAAAAGGGATAGAAAAAAATGCTAGTACTGAGAAAGATCCACTAAGCTTAGCCCCTTTGGTAGATGAGTTTTCTTACCTTATGTTTATTTTTAGTGGTTTAACTGAAGAAAGAATAAAAGACTGGCTTTCACTTCCATTGCAATACTGGCATATGCAGTCTTCGTTTAAAATTTTGAAAATGATGCCAATGGCCTTATTGTTTTCAATAACCATTCGGAAAGAGCAGTCGGAATGATACAACAATATGTCCATTGTTACAACAACGAAGAAGAAAAGCAGAACAGACTGATATCAGTTGACAGAGTTTGCTCTGCTTTCAGGTTTTCCGGAAAAAGCTTCACCAGTCTAACTAAAAAAAGATTATCTGATAGACTTTCCTCCTTAGCGAAGAAACAAAACAGGAAAAAGATTAATTAGATAAACTATAGAAGAAACTTCTATAGTTTATCTAATTAATCTTTTTTTACAAAATCTTTATCTACAAAATCTTTAAATAATTAAAAAAAATTTTTTTGATTGGATAAGTGCATGTATTTCCTTGAGTAACGGCTCAGCACTTTGGTACCTAACTGCGCCCAAAGCTAATCAACTTGCTTGCTTTTGCTTTGTATAAATATTTTTTAGGAAAGATAAATGATTGTTTGCCCAGGCAATATTAAATAGTTTATATGACTATGTATAAATGTATAAATAGTATAAATTTTTTAAACATATTTTATTCAAAAGATGTTTTGTTTTGTACATAATCACCAGAGTCTTTGAAACTTTTTCTCGACTACCTTTATTTGGCTTTTCCAATTTAAATGCTCATCAAAAATTATTCTAAGTATTTTCATTGCAAAAACTCTTTTTTTTTAATAAACTTTTAAAAAAAAAAAAATTTATTTTTATTCATAAATTTTTTCATTATTTGTTTAGTTATTTATTTTCTAATTTTAACATTTAAAAAAATATTTAAAACCTCAAATATTTATATTATGCTCATTGCTATAAATTGTTATTGCGCTATACTTAATGTTAAAAAATGATGAAGTATTTATTATCTCAATCAAGATTTTGATAAAAAATTTGGATTATAAGTATAAGATTATATTGAATCGTAATGTGCAAAAACCACATATGTTACAAAATCAACATTTTCAGTAAATTTGAAAAAATCTTTTTATTTCTTAAGTATTAATAATTTATTTTTATAGACTACTTGAAAACTGCGTATTTACTAATGATGTAAGGTAATTTGGCACTTGTTTGATTTTTTCAGAATATCATTGATACTTCACATAAGGAGGAATAATTTTCGCAATAAAATCTCCAAATTTTGCAAAAAAGTAAAAAAAAATGCGAAGTGTGGTTTTTGTAGACAAATTAAAAAATTGTAGTCATAACTTAAGGTTTTACTTTATTCTGATATTACAAATAATAAACGTACATAAAATGAGTAATCTATTCTTATTTTGAATATATCCAAACTATATTATAAATCTAAATAACAAAGATTGAATTTAATTGTTGAATAGGTTAAAAACAACACCGCACCACGTAATGTCTTTTTATTTTTTAAAAAAACTTAATTATTTTGTTTATAAAAAGACAATTGTGAAAATAAATAACAAGAAAAAAGGAGAAGAAAAAAAGTTCAACAAGAAAAAAGAAAAAGAAAAGAAAATGAAACTAATGAAACATTTGAAAAACAGCTGCTAAAGATACCAAGGCTCACATCTTTTTTTGCTTCAACTTCAAACACAATACAACTAGAAAATAATAATTCAACCGAAAAAGTATTCTGCAATAAAAACATCAAATATGTCAAATACAACTAAAATACCACTAAAAAAAGCAGAAGTTAAAAATATATGTAATTTATCTAAAATTATTTGTGAGCAAAACCCTTCTGATTTTGCAAATTTTAAAGATGTTATAATGGTAGAAGAAAAAAAGTTCATTTTATCTGTCAGTTCTTGTCGTTCTGAAGGATCTTTTCCTAAAGATGATAAAAATCATTCTTTCTCTATAACATTGAAATTAGCTAAAAATTGTAGTTCTTTTTGAGGGCAAAATGGTTCACTGGAAAATATTTATAATGGTAACTTTTTATCAGATGTTTAATTAATAGCAATATATGATAGTGTTTTGAAAGAAGTGATATCTTTTCCTTGTGGCCATGTTAATTACTTATCAAAAAATTCAGAATGAAACTATTTGTCAAAAAATTTAGAAAGAAAAATTATCAATGATATCAATAAAGCTCCTTTTTTTTAAAAAGGTTGTCGATACTACTCAAGATTTATCTAAAACAGACCAACTTAGTATTTCCTTTCGATTTGTTAAAGTTTGTTATAATATAAATGGATCTCTGCTCCTAATAAAAATTGAAGAAAAATTTATAGGGATTTTTAAAGTTAACAATCAATTGGCAAGTGCAATATCAAATCAAATTATTAACATACTAAAATTATTTGGTCTTGACTCGAAAAAATGTAGGGGACAAGGTTATGATGGGGCAAGCAACATTAGAGGCATTTACATTGGGGTACAAACAAGAATAAAAGAAATAGAAAAAACCGCAAAATTTATTCATTGTGCAGCCCACAATTTAAATTTAGTTATAAATGATGCTATAAATGGGGTGCCAGATATTAGCAACTTTTTTTCTAGTATACAAGAAATATATACGTTTTTTGGTATTAGCATAAATAGGTCGGGCATATGATCAAAAATATATCAGGAGAATCAGAAGCAACGTTAAAAAAACTAAATCCAACATGCTGGGTGTCTTGTTTATCATCTTGTTTAGCCATAAAACATAGATATGTAGATGTAATCAAAGCTAAAACTAATAATTATTTTGGAAAACAATAAAATTATATAAATAGCACAAGCGACTGGTTTTAGAAAGATAATAGATTGTTTAGATTTTCTTTGCATATTGGTGTCAATTATAAAATATTAGTACCATTAAATATTGTTTTAAAATTATCGCAATCTAAAAATATGGATTTGGTTAAAGTTTGTTTATTATTAGAAACTGGAATAAAAGAAATAAAATCACTGCGTAATAATTTTGATAATATTCTTGCAAAATCAAAAGCTCTTGCTATAAAGTAGAATATAGTTCAAACTTTTAAAATAATATGAATGAAATGAACAAAAAAACTGTTTGATGACAGTTGTGTAGATTTTCGTTTTGAAACAGCTGAACATCAGTTTTAAATTGATGTATTTAACACAGTTATAGATATAGTTATAAATCAGATAGATTCTTGTATAGCTTTTTTCATTTTTAAATCTCAAAAATATAGTATTATTAGATTCTCACAAAATATTTAAAGATGTCACAAATTTGCAAAATAAATATCCAATGCCTTTCTAAATCAAATAATTTTGTTTAAAAAAACTTTCAAAATGGAGATTAAAGATGTGGACAGTTTTATTTTTTCATATTTTGGGTTTTATTTGTCATATTTTGGGTTTGCTCAAATTATTAAAAATAACATATTGTGATATAAGTTGCTCACAGGTACCCTGAATTTTTTTGATTTTGAATATAGTATGGCTTTTTGAGAAAATTTAGTAAGAAATTTTATAAATAACCATGTAGTTGTACCAAAAACAACTTACTTTTCACACTCAAAACTGAAACAACTACAGAGCAAACTTCATACAGGGATAGATTGTCTACTACAAAATTCAAAAAATATAAATTATTTAAAAAAAAACATTAATTTTTTTTAACGTTTGTATCAAATTTACTAATGACTATAAGATGTTTGAAATTTCCCAATTTGTATGAGTGAAAGGAGGAGAAAAATCTGTCAAGTCTTGTTTTTCTAAAAAGTTAACAGAAGAAAACAAAAATCTATTGTCTTAGTTTGATGCTGAGCTTATGCTGAGATTCAGTCTAAACAGGATACCGAAGATAATAAAAAGGTGGTTCTTATTTTGATATTTGAAGTTTTTTGAAGGGTTATGAGAGATATTTAACAACAATTGAGAAAGAGAGAGAAAAAAGTGGCCATTAGACCTTAGAGTGAAAAAAAAAACATTATCAACTATATATACATATATATATATATATATATATATATATATATATATATATATATATATATATATATATATATATATATATATATATATATATATATATATATATAGTGTTTTACTTTAACTAGCTTCACTAAAAAGCTCTATAAAATTAATATATTATAATAAAAATATTATTTTATGCTACATTCCCAAATAGAAACAATATTTTGAAAGTTGATGATTTAAAATAAATCATTGCCCTCAGACTTAAAGTTATTTTGTTATTATTTAGTGTATTAAAAGAACTATTCCTGGTGTAATAAGCAATAATGTTAATAATTTTGTTGCAACAGTTTTACAACATAGATCTCTTGAACCAGAGAATGTTGATGTTAAAATTGGGGTAGATGGAGGGCAAGGCTATCTTAAGGTTACCTTATCAATTACATTAAAGCCAGAGCTAGAAGCTCATTTGAGTGAAAAAAAAGTGAAATATTCTGATGAGTATGGATGTAAAGATTTCAAGTATGCTAGTGTTCACAAAACTTTAGTTTTGGCAGTATTACCCTCTATTGATGAAAAAAAAGATAGCTTTTAACTTTTAAAAAGTGATAAATTAGTCGATGTTCTAACTAAAAAGCCTAAATTGTTATCAGAAGTTATTTCTAAATACGATCCTCAAAGAGTCATTCCAATAGGTCAAACAGTCAAACATAATATATGCAACTATATGATCCACTCGCAGGGGTCTTGTGCACATGGACTACTTTCTAAATCAAAAGAAAAATTTCATGGGATATGATATAGAGTCTTAGGTCACCTTCAGGGTACCCGTGTGCTCTTTAACTGAATCAATCATAGCACTTATGCTATATTTGACATTACCCGTTAGCCTGGCAACTGCAGAAAGATCTTTCAGCACATTAAAAAGAATAAATATGCATTTAAGGACAATGATTGACAAAGAATGTTTGTCTGCATTAAGTCTATTAGCTATTGAAGCAGAAGAAGCAGCTCAATTAGATTTAGAAGATGTAATAAACCAATTTGCAGCCTATAGGCACAAATAAAACAAATTCATTAGAACTTCTACATACAATACTAACACACTATAACGTTCTGGCTTCTGTCATTAATATATCATTAATTTGTGTTTTAGAATATGGTTTTTTGTTTCTACGTATAATTTTTTTGTCAAAAAGGAGGTTAAAGTCAAAGGGGGAGAGTAGAGAATGACAGATAAATAATTTAGGTGTCTGGATTAAAATTTTGCGGGGGGGGGGGGGCAATTTTTTGTTGCTATGCTACTGTGTATATATATATATATATATACGTACATATATATATATGTATTTATGTGTGTGTGTGTGTGTGTATATATATATATATATATATATATATTAGTATACATATGATATATGGAAACTAATAATTTCACTTACTCGTTAAAAAATATACCTATACTAGATGAAAAAAATTATACTATTTCTTTGATTGAAAAAGTTGAGCATTTTATTAAAAGAATTCGTTGGAAAGCCCATTTTTTCTTAAAACCAAATACAAAAACAGATGATACATTTAATAATAATGATAATTATGGATTTAAAACAAAAAATACCCCACCTTTTATACCTGATTTGGAAATTTTGAAAATGACCTATTACATTTAATTAAAACAATAAAGTTTCGCCCTATAAAAAACGAATTTCAAACAGAATTAAAGTTAGATGTTAAAAAAATTAAATCAAACCCTAATATTTTGGTTTTTGCTGATAAAACAAATAATATTTACCAACTCACAACAGAAAACTATGAAAAAATTTTACGCGACAATATTACTAGTTCTTATGAAAAAGCCCCTAAAAATTTGGAAAAGGCTATTAATTTAGAAGCGCAAAGTATTGCTAAAAAAATAAACCTTGATAATAGAATTGAATCAATTGCCCCTGCCCAAGCCTTCGCAACACTAAAAGACCATAAACCAAATTTTCAAAACAAACTTCCTTGTAGGTTATTGGTTCCTTAAAAAAGTGAGATTGGACATGTAAGCAAAATTAAATTGGACAATATTAATAATATTCTTAGAAATAAATTAAATTTGCAACAGTGGAAAAATACCACTGATGTTATAAATTGGTTCTCCATAATCGAAAATAAAAATGACTGTACATTTATTCAATTTGACATTAATGATTTTTCCCCTCAATAACCGCAGATATTTTAGATAAGACTATTGAATTTGCAAAAAGGCACACAGTTATTCCTGATGACACAATCCGTATAATAAAACATTGTAGAAAAACCTTACTTTATTTTAATAAGGAAACTTGGAAAAAGAAAAACATACATGACTGCTTTGATGTAACAATGGGCAGTTATGACGGAGCAGAAATTTGTGAATTTGTTGGACTATATATTTTAGATTTGTTAAGTAAAATAATCAATATAAAAGATTTAGGCCTTTATCGCGACGATGGTTTAATAGTAACTAGTAGAAAATCTGGTCCACAGCTCGACAAAATTAGAAAAGATATTATAAAAATTTTAAAAAATACTGGCTTTCAAATCGAAATAAACATAAATTTAAAAATTGTGAATTTTCATGAAAATCATTTCTAAAGAATTCTTTTTATAATAGTGTCAGCAAATTCCACAAATGTGTGAAAATTTACTGTAGTTAAGACATTTGCAACTTCCTGTAATTTAATTTTTGATATAAATTGAAGTTTTATTAATTTGATCATTCATTTCTGATGAATCTTTGTTGATGAAACACAGTGTTAAATAGAAAAAAATTTTGTTAAGTGATTTTCTACTGATATATAATTGCTCTGTTCTTTTAAGAACATTGAACACTCTATTGTGTAGAATACTTTTTAAAGTTGTTTAAATATATATATATATATATATATATATATATATATATATATATATATATATATGTATATATATATATATATATATATATATATATATATATATATATATATATATATATATATATATATATATATAACTCTAAACTGGTTGTCAGAAAGTTTTTCCGTATTTTGTTGACAAAAAGTAAAATGCAAGACTGCAATTTTTTTTTATTAATTGATAGACTGCCTGCCCCAACCAAACCCTCAGTAGATGTAGCAGCATTCCCTTGCGAGTCAGGCTAAAAGATAGTCGATTTACACTCCGTGCATGATTTACAGTAAAAAAATAATAATAAAAACATTTTATTAAAAAAAATAAAAATAAAAACATTTTATTAAAAAAAATAAAAATAAAAACATTGTTTATATTGTTAAAAACATTCAGAATGATTTAAGAACATTCAGAATGTTTTAAAAAACATTCTGGTCAATTAAATTTGCGTTTTTGCAGTTTTTTTAAAAAATGATTAATTTGTAATTAAATTAATGGTTTTTACTTTCTGACAACATGCAAATGTTGGACGAAAGTCAAAAGTAATTAAAAGTGATGTATTTGTTGGCATAAGACTCATTTTTTTCCTTCCATACTTCCCAAATGCAACAATCTATAGAACTATATATATATATATATATATATATATATATATATATATATATATATATATATATATATATATATATATATATATATATATACACACACACACACATATATGTATATAAAAGTAACCATTTTAAAACATTATACCACACTTAGAAGTTAAAACATTAAACCACAACTTAGAAGTTATAACTTCAAGACTAAGAATGAATGTACCGCTCTGCATCCAGTTTTGTTTTTAATGTTTAACAAAGCCAGTTAATTAACCGTTTTTCGAATAAAACCCACTACAGTTGAATTGATTTTATACCATGTTGCTACAGAGTTAGCCAGAATATTATTTCACTTATGAAAATTTATAAGAAATAAAAAAGAGACTATGGAGTAACATGGTCCAATCAATCAATCTTCACGGACACACAAAAACAATGATCTAACCATTTTTTCTTTCTTTTCATGGTTTTAAATTTACAAATGTATCTTCAAAATGTATCAAGTAAAGTTTTATTTCCGCTACGCGACGCATAGTGTGCCGGTGGACAAATGTCATGACACATAGCATGCCAGTGGACAAATTTCATGATGCATAGTGTGCCAGTGGACAAATATGCCCAAATATTTCCCGAATTCTGGGTATTTCTTTAAAATTTAAATTGTCAGGATATCCAAATAGTTTTTAGAAATACAGGTTAAAAATATTTATTTTGTCATCAAATAGTTAAAACAATAAATGTTTCGTTTGTTACATTTAGTTAGGTTATGCATTATTTGTACAAGTGTACAACTAATTTTTTCTTATTTGTACGAGGATATTTATTATTAATTATTTTGACTATTTCACCAAAAAGCCTAAATTACTTTAATAATTTTTTCATACAAATTATATCAATTTATAAACTCTATTTAAATAAGTTTTGAAATACTTTTCTTTTATATAAAAGAATGCTTTTTACTGCACTGATCCCTATTTAAGTCAGTCCATGTATGTACATACTAGGGCAGATCCAGACCATCTAATGGCGAAGAGTAAGGGCGATTTTTAGGTCTTTTAATTCAGTGGACCTCAAACATTCAGGAAAGAAAGGGGAACAATTTTTTGAATCGGTGGATCCAGACTGGGGGTGGGCAATTTTTAGGTTTGAATCATAATACACTTATTACTAGGTTTAAATCGTCACATACACTGCTTGATTCTGAAGGTTTTAGGTTGAATTTCAAAAGACAAGGTTTTTTTTCAGATTCTATTAATATGTTATTTGTTTTATTCAATTTAATATTAATTTTAATTTTTTATTTTAATTTTCAAAGAAACAAAGAATGTCTAATAGATACGCTAACAAATATGCTATTGAGCGAAAAAATAGTCCGGATACAAACACTGAATATGAAATTCAAACTGTTTTGCCTTCAATAAGACTAAGAAGGAATGCTTCGGAATTAATAATTCCGAAGCATTCCTTCTTAGTCCAAAATTGATATTTTCTGAAGACCAGAAAATAATTTTTAATAACTATATCATTTAATTATTGTAGCTATCTCTTATAACAAATATTGTAGAAACCGACGTGACATTCCATTGTCTTGTCTTCAAAATATGGTTTACTTAATTAATAATACCTAGTTTCACCAATAGAGCTCTTAAAGCGGTTGGTGACTTGTTTAGAAATATTAAATGTATAACTGTATTAATTTTATAACTACATTTTATAACATTTTTATTTTATAAACATTTTTGTTAATAAAAAGTGTGATATTATTTTAAAAATTTAAATATTAAATATCAAATGACTCATCTTTTAAGGAAAAAAAATCATAATGAATCCAGAGATTCAATTTGTTTTTGTTGCTGTAACAAAACGGACAACTACTCTCTTTGTAGTATGCCGTCATTGGTGACAATAGTTCAAGACAATGTACACGAAGGGTTCAGTTTTGATATAAATGCATTTCCCACTGGACTTTGTTGCCATTGTAAAAATACTCTCTTTACCAAAAACATTATTCTATTTTATAAATATTTTATTAGTTTATTAAATTTTATTTAAAATATTTTACTAAAAATACAAAAAAATCTTGTTCACGGAAAGGAAAACCTATGAAAATGATTAAAAAGGTTTGGAAAAGAGAGTTACTTATAAAGGTTGGAAGGCTTACTTCAACGATAAATGCTTATGTCCAATATGTCGTATGACATCAGACAAGTGCACAAGTTTTTTAACTTAAGAGATTATATCATTGAGTCAAATGAAAGTTTTTGCATTAAAAGGTTAAACTCATTCTGCACATATTGGTTTCAACTAAATGGAAAGAGCATTCGGCACCCATGCACCCAAGTTTCAAGTAAAGGCCGAAAACTCGTTACAATTATCCACTAGTAGATTTTTATTTATTGGTTTATTTATTTATAATAACTTGCTGCAATACTCTTTTCTAATTTTAGGAGGATCACTGCTACCTGTAGAACCCAAACTAAGCTCCAAACAAATAAAGTTTACTGATACAATATTTAATATCAAGATAAATCATGATCTGCCTGAAAAAATTGTTCGTGATATCCTTAGATATTTATAAAAACATCTCAGTTGTCTAGGTGTTTAAATATTTTATAATATATATTAAACGGCGGTATATTAGTTTATTTTTAAAAAATTTGTAATAGTCAATGCAACTCACGCTATTTACAATTATGATATTTTAAAACTAGGTGTTGAAAAGAATTCAATTGCTACGGTTATGAAGCGTTCTCATGTTCTATAAAAGTTTTACAGATACAAAAAAATTGCTTTTTTTAATGGAAAGAAATATAAACTTGAAAACTCAGTATTAAAAGATGTTGTATACATAGAAGATATCACCAGACTTGTTCAAGAAATATGCTCTCTACGTGTATTAGATCCTATAAAAACCTCTTTCCTTTGGCAAGTAATGTCAAGGAGAATAACCATAATTTTGAAATGGATATTAAATTAATAAAGCTAAATCAGCTCAAATTTTTTGTCGCTTCTGATCTAAAGCTCATAAACGTACTTCTTGGCATATCAGTAAAAAAATTTGCCTAGTTTTATTAATTTTTTACAAGTATCTATTAAAACATTAAATCTCAGAATAACAAAACAATTTATTATAGAGTCATGGTAGAAAACATGCTTGTTTTTACTGTACTGTGTATATATATTTCTTACTGTACTGTGTGTGTATATATTATATATATATATATATATATATATATATATATATATATATATATATATATATATATATATATATATATATATATATATATATATATATATATATATTCTTATACTAAAAATGTTTTAGTTGCAAAAAGTTGTTTTGGCATGCTGCTAAAATCTATATGCATTAAAAATATCTTGCAGTTTATTGAATCTGCTGAATATTTAGAATACTATTGTAAAGATGTGTTTGACAAAACATTATCACGTGAATGGAAGTTCCATATTGTCAAATACCACCTTGTAGGTTTTCTTAAGAGAAATTAGAAACCTCGTGAACTTTTTTCAGAGCAAACAGCCGAGGCTACACATAAAAATTTAACAAAAAAATTGGAACGCTATGACGTTGCAGAGACTAATAAAAACGAATTGACACAAATTGAAGCTTAAAAAAAGTGGCTTCCGCCTTCAGCTATATGAGTATTTCAACTAATTAATTACATGCATGTTTTAACTTGTTTATATAATATATATAATCTCATCGTTTATTTGAAAAAAAAGCTATTTTCTATACATTTTATTTTGCTTTGAAACCTATAATGTACAGAACAGACCCAAAAAAATAATTCTAGTAGAATGATAGTCATAAAGCTATCAAACCATTAAAGGTATTATTATATATCAACCGCATTTTGAAAACAAAGACAATGGATGGTCACGTGGGTTTCTATGATATTTAAAATAAGAGATAACATTATAAAAATTATATTTTTTAAACACTATTTTCTGGATTTTGGAAAATATCAATTTTGTACCTAGAAGGAAAGCTTAGAGTTTTTTTTCAACACATTGCGGCTTGTACATATAAATGTTATTAGAATCTGAAGAAAAACCTCATGTCTTTTGAAATTCAACCTAAAACCCTTAGAATCAAGCAGTGCATATTAATATCCTAAAGTCCAATTTTTTTTTTTTTTTTTTTTGAATAAAAATAAATTATTTTTAAAAATTTTTAAAAAGCCTTCCTATTTTTAAACAACATGCTTTGTTAAATATACACAAATTTACAAAAAAAAAAGATTTTACCAAAATATCTAGGTAGGATCCTATCCTATTCTATCCATGTGTACATTCCACTGTGACTAAGGCTATAACAGTCGATTTATGTACATATTGATGCACATATTCTATAAAACATTGAAGAAAAAAAATGATAAACAATAATAGTTAAAAAATATACTTCGAAATAAAACTTTTTTTTAATTAAAACAAAATAAAAATTTTGCCATTCGTTCCTCATAGTTTTATCAATGTAACATAAGCAGTATTACGCCGCTTTCATACAAACCGAAAAATTAAAGTGTTTAAACAATTTTCGCGTGCAAATAATGTTAATATTCTTAGTTAGGGATCCATAAATTAGTTATTGTGCTTAAATTACACAACGCTAAATTTCAGTCATACACAAAACAAAAAAGATCAAAAGTTTTCCCTCGATGAGCCTTAAATTATATAAAAAATCAAAATAGCGCATAAAGTATAATAAAAATCGCCACGTAAAATAGCTTGAAATCTCATACTTCCGTTTTTTTAAAATATTTTGTGTGGCGTAATTTATGGACAATCGCACGAAATGAATTTTTATTTCCTGAACTTTCCGTATATGTATTAAAAAACTATTTTCCGGATATTTTTACGAAAAAATTTTCCATATTTTTTAAATATGACAAAGATAATGAATCTTCAACCAGAGGATCTTCTTTACTGGCATAACCAACAATACAAACCAAAGATATTTTAATTTCTTTAGACAAATCACTTTTAAAACAGGAAGAAATATTTTAATAAAAACATTAAACAAAGTAGCATCTTGCATTACATAAATACGTTTGTCACATTGACAAAACTTTTAAATCATTAAATCAAGTAATAATGCCAATATTCAAACTAAGTTTTTTTTTTTAATTTCAACCTTTTGAAGTATTTGCTGAACATTATTTAAATAAGTACCACCTGATCTAGTACAAATAAATTCTTCATAAATTCCTTTAATACTAACAACTATAAAATGTTTAATAAAAATTTAAAAAGATTTTAAAGACTCTAATGCTATCTGCATTATAAATTTGTTTTTAAAGCAGCAACAGCCTTTTCACAAAATACCTTTAAAGCAGCAACACCCTTATCACAATAATACTTTTTGTGATGAGAAAGTCAATTAGAAGAAAAATGTTATCAATACACTGCACCAGCTATAACGAAGATTCCGAAAAAGTTTTGATTTACTTTGTTATTATTGCAAAGAATAGCAATTATAGACCACAATTTTTTATGTTTTCAATCGTTTGCACTCTTTAATTGTATTGAAAATTGGCGTCTAAACCCGTTACTGTTAATACCTTATACAAAAACTGTTTAGACTGTTAAAATTGCAAAAAAAAAATTTCTATATTATGATATACCTACGATATTATGATATACCTATGATAGGTATATCATGCTTAACAATAGTTCACTAATTACTTGCGGTTATATCAAGGATATTTACAAATAATACAAGTACTTTTATTTATAAATATACTTGATGTTTATAAATATTACAAAAACCAATATTATTTGTGACTGACGTAATACAAGTACCAATATTATTTGAGTACCAATACTTTTTGTGGCTGACGTGAATTAATGAACTTGCGTGTCGTTTTTTAAATTCAATTTTTTAATATCACGTGCAGAAAAAAATCACGTGAAACTGATAATACATTACGTGTTAAATCGTTTAAATAGTAATTAGTTACACGTGTATTAGTTACAATTGCAAACACGTGAAATAAACTAATTTTTATGATCTGATGCAATTCCTATCCTTTAAAGTTACATCATGCCATCGAATCATCCCTTGTAATATAAATAATAGGAAAAATTTTTTTTTTTTTTTTTCAACGGCTAACAAACTTGGCGTGACAATGTTATTTAAATTACTCGCTTGAAATGTCGTTTAAACTGGTACCTGTATTGATTTTTTTTTTTTGTTTTTGTTTTATCTTGGCGTGATTAGTCAAGAAGCAGTCAAAATTGTCTTAGCGTCTGTTGATAAATGGTCATAGTAACTTTGTGTTTTCTTTATACTAGATGTAATAATAATTAGCTAAATCAAGTCAATTTCTGGTAGTTATATAGTTAAATATTTTCAAGTATCATTATTTGTTATTTGAAGTACGTTTGCAATTTTAATCGAAGTTTCTAGAAAATTTTTCTTTTTGTAAAAAAAAAAAAATGACGCTATTTTTATTTCTAATAAAAATAGTTTAATATCACAGTGTTAATATTATTTAAATAATTGTTTTTTTTTAATAAAATATGTCAATAAAACGAAACGTTATTATAAACACTTTAAAATAACAATAAAATGATTTTATTCAATAAAATTTTTTTTGTTCGATCTTTTAAAATTTCTTGAGAGATATCTTTATTCTTAATCTTTTTATAGACTTTTAAACAGTCTGTTTTTTTTTTGTTTTTTTTTTTAATTACTCAATAGTGTTTGCTAAGAATTTGTTTGTGCCACTTTTTGGATATTTTAAATTTTTCTACCCATTGTAGAGCGTTTTTCTAAAAGACGCTAAGTCGCTATTTATTGTTTTGAGAAAAACAAAACAAAAAAAATAATTATCAGGCAAAGAATTTTTGAAAATAAGTAATCTTGTAGTCGTTTATAAAGATGATGAACATTTTTTTGTCATACTAACTTAGTTAGATTTGTACTTTTTTTTCAATAAAGAATTCGAATGTTGAAAAAAACTCAACTTTTAAAAAAAGTGTATTTAGCGCCTTTAAAAAAAACGCTCTTCAATTTTTATAGTACTTATGAGAATACGCGCTTATTTTCAAAACGCGTGCCAACTTAAATATTAAAACTTTACTTAACTTGAAAAATAACACATAACTAATATTAGCAAATAATTATGAAAGAAAATAGTTTTAAAAATTACTAATTATAAATAAACTAATAAAATATTTACAGAGTGCACAAGTGTGTTGTTATTATTTCAATTAAATAAAATTTAAAGCGGCACATAAAATCAAAATTATGTGTTTATATATATATATATATATATATATATATATATATATATATATATATATATATATATATATAAGTGTATAATATGGCTTTGTTGAAAATAGTATTTTATATAAATACTTTCTTTATAATTTTATAAATTGTGAAAAACTTTTTAAAGTGTAGCACATGTTATTTTCTAAAGTATTAAAAGTCTCTTTTTGTAACTACTGCAAAACTATAAAGTTGTTGTAGTCTACGCTAGCGTAGTACAATCGCTAAAGGTTGTTTTTACATACAATGTTTGCATATAGTTTGCAAGATAAATTTGAATAGAAAAACATTGTTCAATAAATCTTTTAATGTAAAAACAACCTTCTTTTACTGTAGATGAAACCATGAATTTTTTATATTTTATTTATAAAATTTCGAGATTCAAAATATCTTTTTGCGTATTATTTACTTAAGAATATATAAATTAAATATGATCTTAATCTGCGTGCGCAAGTCTAACTGTGGTGTGCGCAATTTAGTAAACAAATACGTGTTCATATTGTTAAATAATACGCAGCACAAATTGTTCAAAATAAAATTTAATTGGCGCCACAAAAGGGCTTATCTTTTTGTGGTATCGCGTATCAATAATTCTTCTTGTAATTTTGAAAGTAAAACTTCCGGCATAGATTTTATCGATTGCGGAAATCGATTATTTTATTATCAATACTATTTACAATACTTTTTACAAAAAAGCCTAATGAAAAATATGCGAAAAATTTATGACAATTATATAATAATTTTTAATGTAAATTGTTTTTGCTTTTTTCTTAACTTTTTGTAAGAAATTCGACGTTTACTTTCCATTCTTCGTGACTAACTTTTTTCCAATTTTATTACTGAGTGTTGCTAATTAACAAAAAATAAGAGAACAGCCATTTATTGTGAAAACTGGATGTATCCCATCATGTTCACGTGTGAGTCGGCGACTATTTATTTTTGTATACTTGTAAATACGATTATTTTTGCAGATAAAAAAAATTATTTTTTGTCGTAGTTTAGTTTGCTGATCAATAAAGGTTTTGTTTTCCATTGCAACGACATTTTATTCCAGTCACTAGGCGTCGCGTTAGAGTTTACTTTGATGTTTTTTTCGGTATTCATGCTGATAACATGACCGTAGGTTGGTTTGTTGAGCATGTTATAAAAAATACGATTTTCTGTTGGAGTTTCGAGGTGTGCACTAAGACTATGTTTTTCATATACTGAGTTATAATAATCGAATTATCTTCTTAAATGATATCACGTGAGTCTATTCTAATCAAATTAAGATGTTTTAATTGGTCAGTTTATCCATAAATATTGATGTGTTATTAATAGAAAAGGGTTTTGCTCTGAACTACGTGATTTTAAAATCTTGATTACGCAATATCTATAGCGTTCATACTATCGATCACTATAGATAATAACAACAAATTTTTTTCCGAAAAAAACAATATGCTTTTTCTAGATACTAATTTTATTTGATTTACACCGGAAATATCACATTACAAAATTACAGTTTTGTATTTACCTGGCTAAAATTTAGTAACTCATAAAAAATGTTGCTAAACCAAGTTTATATTTTTTTAAATTTTCGAAATATATTTATTTTTTACTTTGGTTGATTCTTTTTATTATTCATTTGAATTATTTTTATTTGCTGTTATTCCTTTGCGTCGATCGTTCTAAATATAGATTTTGACATCTACCGGATTTGTCATTGCACGTTCAATAATAATGCACTTGATCAAATATTCAAGTATTGATTTTTTTGGATGCATAATTATTTCGTGCAATAAACGTGTGATGACAAATCTTGAATTGCGTCTTTGTTGACGCTTGTTTTGTTTACTAGTAATTTTCAAAGTAATCTTGAAAAATTATTTTCTTTATTTAATGTTAATACCGTTATTTTATTGCCTTTCACATGTTTTTAATAAATAAATACGACGACGAAGTTGTTTTCGTCAAACAACACATTTCAATGCTTAAAAACAGTTCATGCGACGACAAGTTTCACGTGTAAGCACGTGTTTTTCCGTGCTTAACACGTGCGTATCACGTGGTAAAAACGAGGCTCGTGTTTTGTTGGTGATTCAGTGAAAATCCTTGATTTTTTTGTTTGTTTGGTTTTGTTGTTTTTTTTTTTACGACAGACTGGGTTTTTTCAAGAAATTAAATTTTAAATAAAAAAATTTATTTGCGCGTAAACTGGTTTAAATTTCATTTTATAGTAATTGCGCTATAAAGCTAAAAACTATTGCAACTGTTCAATAGGTGTCACCTTTACTTGAAGTAATCTCTGTGAGCATTTGCTCGTTGCATAATACAACGATGACTATATTAAAGAAATTTGTATTATAATTACATATTCAATTTATCGCATTTAATACAAAAAGTATAACAGTTATACGAACGACTTAATGATAAAAAGAATATTTTAATCTACTTTTTATTTAAACAACTTTTATTGTAAATTGTAGGTTGGTGTCCGTATTGGACATCATTAAGCTCATTAGAAAGTTGTTAAAAGATGAAAAAAGAGATTTATTCATAGAAAAAAAATTTTAATCGTATTAAGTCTTCGGATTTTTCTCGAACTATGAGATTATGGACGCGTTGAAGAAAAGCGTGCGCCACGGAAGAGTTTATGTTAATTGGGCACGTTTTACTTCCAAATTATAACACGTAGTTCATCATAGATTTTTAATTAAAAATATTTACTTGTTAAGCATAAATTACATTGCAATATTAGTTTGAAAACTATTAAATTTTAGGCGGAGTTCTACTTAATTAAAAATGCATTTTCATTTGAACCAAAATTATTGGTGCCAAAATAATTGTTGGGTTATTTAATCGTCCAGCAAAATCGTCTAGTTACAGTTATGCTTATTATCAGTGATGCGTTGTCTAGTTTATGTATTTTTTTTTTTTTATTAATGTTAAAAAAACCATTAATGTTTAAATCCATGTAGACCTCTACTATCCAGCAAAATTATACACTTGATTTAATGCTCAAACCCAATTCTTTAAAATTTCATTGGTATATAAAGTTTTTTTAAACATTCATATCAGTTTCATAATATTATTTAAGCATTCATACTTATAGTAAAACTTATCAGGAGTATGAGAAAATAATTCCATCTAAGACCAGTTCTGCAGTTGTATTCACTTCTCTCCGTTAAACTTAACGGAGCTTGTGTCTGAAGTTTCATTACAATATTTCTTAAGTAAAGAAATGACGAAAAATTTATTTATATTTTTATAAATAAAAGTAATACTAAAATAAAACATCAACGTTTAAAGAAATTATATTTTTATGAATATTTTTTTTTAATGTAGTTAAAAACGAAATTTTTGACGAACGCACCGTTAAGCTTAACAAAGAGATGAGAATGCGGCCCCATGTTTGTAGGCTTATGTTGTAAAGTATATAAGTGCATAGTAGTAAACGTCCGAAACCAGAGCGTGAATATTTTTCTCTAAAGTTGAAGTTCAAGTGTGGGAAATGAGCATCTAGCTAGCTTTATAGCGATTTTTTTCTTATTTTATCTTTCCTAATGTCTTTAAAATTTTTAAAAATTCGATTTTAAGTGTTGAGTCTATTATAATTATGAGAATGATTGAACTTTAAACATTGAGATTTTGTAGCAATGTGTCGCTAGCTACATATCGTAGCTTTGTAGCTAGCCACAAAATATCTACAAATCTATAGCTGGTTGATAGCTACATATCAAAATTTTTAGACAGCGATTTTATTACGATATGACGCTAGCTACAATAGCCAGTGGGTCTTTAGCTTAATAAGCTAGCTGTCCTCGTAGCCAAATTGCTGACTTTATCTTTACAAATATCGCTAACTTAAAAAGACTATCGTTACGATTATAGCTAGTTATTCGCTAGCCGATTTCCCACTGGGAGGTATATCATATTATATTGCTTCCTAATGGATTCTTAAGGAGAAACTGACAGTAGTTACTCAAGTTAGATAAGTGCTTTTTTACTAATTTATTAATGCTCTGTTCTTCAAGAACATTAAGCACGCTTTATGTAGAATACACAAACATATATATATATATATATATATATATATATATATATATATATATATATATATATATATATATATATATATATATATATATATATATATATATATATATATATATATATAATACAAAAAGTTGCATTTGATCATTTAGTATATTAATTTAGCACAAGTTTCTAAAACTTTTTTTATATTGTACTCCGCTCAAACTGACAACGAAACACATTTCATTTTAAACGCGCGATAAATTGCTATTGTAATTTAAAATTACAAATTACTGAATGCTTATATTAATTTTTGTGAAAAAGTATATTGTTGTTGTTATTATTATATTTTTATTATTATCATTGTTATTGTATAACGTAATTTCCATGTTAATACTAGAAATAATAAAGAAGCGTAAAAAGAAATAATAATATCTACAAGATATAAATAATATCTAAAGACTTAAATTTCTATAAACGTTAATTTGTCTCAATTAACAAAATTTTAAATATGAAAAATGAAATGAATAAAATTGTTATTATTTTTTTTCTTTTTAAGATATATTATGCTCTCCGGTCGTGCACCATTTCAAGGCAGTTGCGGTGAAATGTGTGATTGGGAACGGGGAGGTTCGTGTAAAAATTGCAAGTTTTTGCTTTGGCATAGCATTTTAGATGGCGATTACTCATTTTCATCTGAAGAATGGAAAAGTATTTCAATGGAAGCAAAAGACTTAATATCTCACTTATTAGTTAAAGACTCTTCTAAACGATTTTCCGTCGAAGATGTTTTGGCTCATCCGTGGCTTGAAGAGGTAGGCTTTAACGTGTTAGATGCGACTTTTAAGACTTTTTTTCAAAGTATGTTTGAAGATTTTGCTGTTGTTGTTTTTTTTTTGTTTTTTTAATAAGAATTTAGATTTTTGTTCACTAGGCAAGCAACAATGAGTTAAACACTCCAAATGTCCTTGCAAGGTTTGTGTTATATATTTATTGTTATATTGTGTTATGAGTGTCTAATCTTAACCATCGCGCTATAACCATTTTACGTACGAAAACGAGTTTTACGTTCACTTGTATATTTTAAGCGAACGTAAAACATCGATAAATCAAATAATTAACGTTTTAAAAAACAATTTTAATGAAGTAATTAACGTTATAAAAATCATTGTTACAAAAGTTTGAATGGCAGTTACGTAAAATATACTTGTTATTTAGGAGTACAATAAATTAGATCCGTCGTTTCGAAAAAGACCATTAAAACTTTTTAGGATCAACAAAAATATGTTTTTTTACAAGACAAACGTCTATGGTGCTAAAAGAAACTTAACATGGTAGATTAAAAGGCATTTAGTTTTAGTGAGTTTTGTTAGTAAAAAAAAACATATACCTTACAGATATTTTTAATTAAAGGATTTTTGTCTTTTTTAAAATGACTGGTTCAATTCAGATTAAGTAAAAACAATTCGATGTTTTTAAACCCAACCTTTTATGTTATTAAGAAACTTGGCACGTGATTCAAACTCTATTTTAATGTTACTATTATATTATTATTTTTACAATGTGCAAAATTAAATTAACGATAAAATTCACAAGATAAATATGTATATATGTATTTTTTGAGCAAATATATTTTAAAACTTAAAAAAGCAAAAGAAAAAAAAGACCTTTGCATTCCAGGCGAAAAAATTTCTGCTAAACCACTATGATTACAATATGGCTTGCAAGTTGCATATATAGGTTGTTACTTTTCTTCCCATATAAAAGCGAAATAATAATAACAATAACTAGACTTAACTACTTTGACTTGTTGCGATTCTACGGGTGGTGGTGGAGGTTAATATACCCTTCCCCCCCCCCCCCCAAACAAGGCAATTTTTAAGTCAGAATCGGTTTTTTAAAATGAGAATTGGCTAGTCGGGTGTTTGACACATTTTAATTGGGTGGTTTTTAGTTTTGAGTACTTCATCATCAAGCAAGAATATGTATACAAAATTTGAATAAATTGTATCCTCAGAGAGTGATTCAAAAATTGATTGCAAGATTTAATGTTGACAACATTATTTTAAGATCAGAAGTTAATAAAAGCAAAAAAAAAAAAAAAAACCCAAGAATATCTAAATTTTTATCAAGTCAATCCTTTTAATCGAAACACTTATCAACTTGAGAAATAATTTTCCATTGTTTAGATATGAAGGTAAATATAAATTGAAAAATCAATTTCCATTTATCTAAAACATAGAACGCACTCACTTAACTTTTAACTAACTTAACAACATTAAATAAATTAATTGTTGATTTGCTTCAGTTTATTTATTTTATCACAAATACAGCTATTACACAATACATTTATTACAAAGTATATATGATTGAAATAAGCTTATAAAAAATATATATAATGAAAATATAACTCTTGCAAGTTCGAATTTATATTTACAAGATTTATACGAGTAAAGTAGTTTTATATGAACACAAAAGTTTAAATAGTTATGAATTAACCTCCAACCCCTCTACATACAAAGAAAGTTTAATGTTTTCAAGATATATTTAATTTGCACACAGTTATCATATATTTAAGAAATTGTGCGTAAACAACTAACAAAAGCAAAGAATTTAGCATGCTAAATAATATTAATATGGTAAAGTGTAAAAAATTAAGTCGCTTTAAACTTTCTCTCAAACGGATTTTTTTATTACGAACAATTTGCAAAAATCTTCAGTTTTGTTGTATAGTTATTTCCAAATTTTCATATTACAAACTTTGATATGTGTGTGAAAAAACGGATTTTGCAAAAGTTAAAATTCAACTCAAAAACTTTTTAAAAAAAGTAATTTTTTTTGGAGGGGGGGGGGGGGGATAAAAATAATAATTTAAAAACTTCCATGCTCATATGATATTTTTTCAGTTTTTTTTTTAACTTTATCTAACTATCCTTTTATTAATCCTTTTTAACCTTAAGTAATATGTTTTATTTACATATCAGTTGTTGTGATGTTGTGTACAAAATTATTTATTTGGTAGGCAAATCCAAGTTTTTAGGTAAAGTTAAAGTGTACCATAAATTTTTGTATTCTGTGAACAAAAGTTTTATTTTTTGCGATACTTCCTGAACTCGAAAATTTCTCTCCGACTTTAAAAGAAACTTTTAAGTTTTTCTTTGTTTTCACTGTATTTTTTTAATTTTCTTCTAATCTTAAGAATTAACTCCGTTAATTAATTTTTACTCTCTTTATTATTTACTTTTTCTTATCTCCGTTAGTTAGACGGTTCCGCCATTAGTATTGTTATTGCAACGTAAAGCATTAGTATTGTTATTTTCACTGTATTTTTTTAATTTTCTTCTAATCTTAAGAATTAACTCCGTTAATTAATTTTTACTCTCTTTATTATTTACTTTTTTTTATCTCCGTTAGTTAGACGGTTCCGCCATTAGTATTGTTATTGCAACGCATGCTTTATATTTAAATAAATTTAAAAGTATCTCTTCACGTTAGCGTATGTTTTCTATTAACGAATTCTTAAAAAAATAACAAGTGAATTAAAAGTGGACACTGTAAGAAAGAGAAAAACAACGTTATATTTTTGACACAAGCAAGATCAGTATTAAAACGACCTGATAAAAACTCATTGATTAATCTTTACAGCTAACAACTTCAGAAAAATGGACAAATACTACTTTTGTAAAATATAATAAAAAACGAATGACTGAAGATGCAAATATTTGACTAAAGATAAAAATAATAGTTCCTGTAACATCAAAACGAGTACCGGAAAGTTCTGTTCGTTTTCGGACAGAACTTTCCAGTACACTATAACTTTATAATGAGGAAAAACGTAAAATAACTTCGTTTGAGTTAATTTGGCACATTAATACTTTAAACGATAAAAATAATGAGCCAAACATGCGCTAAATAAACATGTGCTAATGCGTCGAAAATTGGATTATAGAAACGGACAGAACTTTCCGGTAGACCTAATATAATATTTTCGTTTGTTTAATAGTTCGAGGTAGTATAAAGAATATTCGAGATGCAAAAGTTTATATAAGCAGAAATTTAACAGTCTTATTAAAAGCTTGAAAATGCGGTTTTTATAATTGTCTTATGGCTTTGCTTTTTGAATTATTACTGGATTAATTTTTAACTCAGTTGGAAATTGTTTTTAAAGAAATTTCTTGTACGATCAATAATGACCATAGGGTTTTCTTTTTAATAATAGTACTAGTCATGTGAATAAAAATTAAAAAAAACAAACGAGGAATAGTTTTTAACTTATATGACCCAAGACGAATTAAACTTGTTTATTCATGAAGAAATATTTACAATTTGAGAATAATGTCTTATGAATGAATCTATTCCAGTTAAGTCTCCAATGTAAACTTTGTAAACCCCTCAAAATGAGGGGTTTATAAATTTTTACATGGTCATAACTTTGAACACTAAAATATTTTTTAACGAAATTTGAAACACTTGTCATTAAATTTAAATTTAGTTTAAAATAGTAATAATATAAAACTCAGTAAATTATTGCCCTGATATCGCATTTGGTGTTAGGGGCGTGAGCTATAGGATTTTGTTGTTACCAGGCTTAAACCAACGCAATTTGCTGCATCGCATGCTCACTTGATAAAAGCATAAGCATACTTAAGTTTGCCCTATGTCTAAAAGTTATCTTTCTCAAATATAAAAATTCGCAATCCCTGAATCCCTGCATTATTCAGTTTTATTTTTATTGACAAAAAAGGTATGCATTATACGTCGAAAAAAGATTTTTTTTTTTTTTTTTTTTTTTTAAAAAAAATGGGTATTTAGCAAAGTAAATATCTATTTTAAACTTTTTCATATCGTACACCCAGATCAAGGGTGCAGCAAGTCAAAAATTATGGATATTGAGATATGAATGTCATTTGATAATATGTTATGTGTTGTACATGGTGACTAAATACCACAAGTCTAAAACCAATGTTTACAAAATGACAGATACAAATGACACTCTTAGTTGGAAAAAATATTAAAAACCTAAAACTTCAACCCTGATTTTCTCAGTTTGACACTTTTTGACTTGTGGCCCTTGATCTGGGTGTACGATATGTACATAACGTTTCTACATTGGTTTTAGTTAACTTTTCGACTTAACGTGTTTTGTGTTAATTTAGTAAGTTGTGGTAGTTTAAAATAATGTTTAAAGACAATTGAAATTTATTATAATGAATATTATGACATTTCATATTCCGTTACACTTATGCATTTCGCCTAACGAAGCCTGTTGTGTGTGTGTGCGTGCGTGTGTGTGTGTTACAGTATTTAATTATTTTCTTAATTTATGCTTAGGTTTTATATATATAATTATATATAAATATATATAAATATTTGTGGTTATACATGAGCTGAGTTTCATTGTCATTCTATGCATGTACATTCTCTCACTCAGTCGGTGTATTTAAATTGAATTATTAATTATTTATTAAAAAATTAATTTATAAATATATATATTAATTAAAAAAAAATTAAATTATTTGTTAAATAAAATAACTCACCACCGTTTTTTTAAAATAACTCACCACCGTTGATTCAAGTTTTATCTAACTAAATGACATTTTGTAATGGCGTAAAATAATGTTTTTACGCCGTTAAATTTCTTAGTTACCACTAAAACTAATACAGTCGATTCTTTTTTGTTTATTTAGCCGAAAGTAGGTAAACTTCTCACCAAAAAAATAAATATTACTTTGCAGTAATTTGGGGATGGGAGCATCGCCGCCTCGACTTTCTGTCGTCGTGGCCCATATGTGTGTGTGTGTTTATAATATAATAATATACTATATATATATATATTATTTTTATATAGCTCTAGTTATACTTATCGACTGAGCTGTATGGCGTCTGAGGCCGTAGCGTACCATCGCCATATCGTATCAGAAAGAAAATCAGATAAACAAGAAAATCACACACGTTGGAGTACTCCACCAAAGTTTGGATTGTCTCCTCTAGGGAACTCGAATCTTGCTAAGCGACGTTCAATAAAAAATAAATTAAAACTGGTAACGCCTTTCACAATTGATGATTCGCAAAACGACACACCTGTCGCTTCTCCAGTAGTAGAATCATTGTTTGAACGTGCATTACAACTAAACACCAGCAATGATAAAAAATCGGATTGTTTTAAAATTGAAAATCAAATGGCGAACTTTCATCAAACATTGATGGATATATCTAAACGTAATGGCTCTAGAGAAAATTTTGCGACCTACCAATGGTCAGCGGCAAACGATGATGGTTATTAAAAAGCATCACATTTTTAATATTTGAAAGCATCTATATTTATGGTATATAAAGAAGCAATATGTATCAATCATCAATTAGCTATTTTACTGCCAAATTTGCTGAAACTTGAGTAAATTTAGTAAGCAAGGATTTACTAATAAATGTGCAGTATAATGAAATTCACTAACGTTACGTTTTGCATTTTCGTTTGAAGAAAATGTAATCTAGTAATTTGATTTCATATATTCTCAAAATTATTTGTTGGGTAACTTAAGCATATTCTTGCCTCTTCATTGTTTTTTTCTTTTCATTATTTCACTATGCTGTCTTACGTCGTCCTTTTTTTTTCAATAACGTTAAGTTTCAATGTTTAAGGCTGAGCTAATGTTTATTTGTTATCAAAATCTGTTTAATTTACTTTAATTTTTTAATATTTTCATCAAAAATGTTATATTACCCCCGTTGAAATTTTCTCGCAAATTACGAATTGAAATGTGCTTAGAGTATGATTAAGTTACTCTGTTTTACGCTTGGTGTAAGTTTTATACGGTGTTTTCAATTTTTTTTTTTTTTTTTTTATAATTTAATTTTGTTTTATGTAAATGTTTAAATACCTTTTCACTCGTATTTCCTACACACATACGCGAGCATTCACAAACACATTCAGAGGTGATTTATTAATGGCGAGTGATAAAATGCAAAAAATAAAATAAGTATTTTATTAAACTTTCAAGGGTTAAATTTTTAACAATTTTTTTCACCCTCTGATAGTACACCTCTCTCTCTCACCTCTGTGTGTGTAACGCTAGATATACTTAAACGCAAGGGGTAATATAAATGAAAATTCAAATTTTTAATACTTCACCTTGAGTTCAGGTTGTTCTGCGTTTTCTTATATAAGTGAAATAAGGTTTATATTATACACACACTCACATAAAGACACGTGAAAAAACAATTACATTGGATCGCAATATTCAATATATATTGTTTTTTTTTTTAATAAACCAATATTTAATGTAATGTATGAATACTTGATGCCTCATATTGAGGCAAACATAAACATGCAAGAGAATAATTTTTAAAATTGTTTTTCGTAAATCTTTTTGAACGTTGTCCCTTAAACTATAAAGTTTTAAATTTTTACATTTTGTAAAATGTTCTTATCTGGAAAAGAAGCGCTTTGCGCATTAGGAAGTTTTGTAAATCACTTTCTTTTTATAGATTTTGACAGGTTTTATGCTGCAATGTTTTTGCATTATTTGGGAATTACTATTTAAATACCAACTACTACGGTATCTCAGTTTTTACAGAGTTCAAAACATAGTAAAACAATTGATATTGATGATGACAAGTTTTTCGGATATTGCATCAATATCCTGGACAAAACGGTGGTTTTGTCCAGGATATTGATATATGTGCATCTATGTATATATATATATATATATATATATGTATGTATATATATATATGTATGTATGTGTATATATACATGTATATATATATATATATATATATATATATATATATATATATATATATATATATATATATATATATATATATATATATGTTAATTAATTGTCGTTTTTATTAACGTAAAAAAGTGTTGAATTTTTTTTGCCGGATTTCGTCGTCAAGTGTAAGGTTTTTTTATTTGAAAGCATAGCCTGAAAAGAATTTGGTGTAGTAAAAGTAATCTAGGAATATAATTAAATTGGCTTTAGTTTATTTTGATTCTTTAATCCCAATGGAATGAGTTTTTTACGCTAAGATTAAAGAAACAAGATGAACTAAATTATTCATTAGAATTAAGATAAACTAAACTTTGTAACTCATTTTGCTATCAAGTTTTACTTACTTTTTTGTTGATGAATTTCTATTTTTTAAAACAAACTGATTAAGTGTGACAGTTTCTGTTGAACAAAAGCTTATAGTTTGTGTTGTAATAGTCGTGATTACAGTTGATTGTCATAGAAGTTGTCAATAAAATTTTCCCTTTTTTACGAAGACATAATCGTCAAAATTTGATAATTATGATCTCGTAAAAAAATGATTGACAAAATGATACTAATATTTATTATTAGTTACATTTTGTTAATGAAGGTGCATTTTATGCGTGAAATTATATTGCATATAATTAAATACACGTCACGTGTTAAACCAGCCATTTTCTAAGTATAAAAATTTACTTGAGCATTATCCGTGAGTAAAACTTTATTTTTTTACGCCTTAATTTCATTGTGGATATATCACCATGGACCCTATCATTATGGTTATACCATCATGGACCCTATCATTACGGTTATATCACCATGGACCCTATCATTGTGGATATATCACAAATTCCTTCATATGTAAATTAATAGATTGTTAAAAAGATTTGCAGTAAAAATTTTTTGTAGAACTTTGATGACCATAAAATGACAATCAAATCTTGTGTTTGTTTATTGGAAAGCCCATTCTAAATTTGTCATTTGACGTGTGTATTACATTCTAGTTAAGTTTTTTTTCATACGACAATGTAAAAAATACTTTGATACAGTAAAAGTCTTATGAGTAAAAAAAAAAAACTATTGCTGTGATAGCATTTTTCATATTGCTTTTGTTCCAAAGAGCTTGATTAGTTTTTCTCTCGTACTTTTTCATTTTTTGGTTGAATTTAAATGATTTTTTAATATTATCAATTCTTTATTAAAACTATTAATTTCCGCAAATTAAAAATACATAAAACAACAGTCAACATAACAATAACACCAAAACATTTTTCAAATTTTAAAAGATTTTAATTATACATGTAATTTGTAAGTAAAAATAAATTTTTCCAGAAAATAATTATTAGTTTTATGTTTAGAAAAATTTTAAACAAAATGTATATAATTTTTATCATACTTTCCAAGTATCGTAAAATCTATACACGCTCTCTTAAAGTAAAAACGATTCACACTCTCTAAAAATATAAACTATACTCACTCTCTAAGAGTAAAAACTATAACACGCTCTTTAAAAATATAAACTAGATATTCAGAAAATGTAACTCCTAAAGGTACTCTTGAAATTTTGGTAGAGGCACTTTAATGTTGGAATAAGAAGCAACAGCAAACAATTTTCAAAAATTCTCTAAAAGAAAATATTCTTTAATGATCTTTTTTATGTATTTTTTTTATTTTTATTTTTTCAGTTTACAATGTTAGTCGTGATACAATAAAATAAACTATTAAAAGTACTTTACAAATATTTATATATAAACAGTGTAAACAAGGTTTCCGAATGAAGATTACTAAGATCTTATCATCGGAACCTTAAAAAACAATTAATTTACGAATACCTTGTAAAGTATACGTTACAATAGAGTAGAATATACAGTATTGGAAAAAACTAAAGCAACTCAGGTTATAAAATCATACTTTTATTAAGAAACTCATTATTTTTAAAATATCGAAAATAAATTTAAATTTTATTATAACAAAACATAGGTTACCTGAAAATTATTAAATTTTTTAAATGTATTAAATAAAAAAAAGCATTTTTTTCTAAATGATAGCAGTTATTAACTGGAAAAAACTAAAGCAACTTTTATTATTGATAAAATTAAACAAATCATTATGTATAAAAATAAAATAAAATTAATATTTAGTAAAGTAACCCTTGTTTTTAATTACATCTTCGCCACGTTTTGGCATTGATTTTATCAAGTTCTCAATAGTTTCTTTTGGAATCTGCATCCACTCTCTTTCAATGGCCTCGAATCATTGATTTTGGTTGGAAAATCTGCGCCTTCTTAATCTTTTTTTTACAATTTCTCATAAATTCTCTATTGGATTTTAATCCGGGGATTGAGCGGGCTACTTTATTAATTCAATTTTATTATCTTCTATCTATTTTATCAAGAATGCTGATGTATGCTTAGGATCCCAGACATGTTGAAATCTCCAACGAATGGGCATTTCCTCCTTAGCAAATGGTAACATTTTTGTTTCCAAAATTTCTTTATATTGGAAACGATCCGTTTTATTATTTACTTTCACAATAAGTCCTGCTCCACCCTATGAAAAACATCCCTACGCCATCACAGACACACCTCCACGTTTTACTGTCATGTTGCAGTATTTAGGCAATAATCTTGTCTCACTTGGTCGTCTAACATGTGTCATACCATCAGATTGAATTAAATTAAATTTGGATTCGTCGGAAAAAAATACAGTTTTCCATTGTTGCAGAATCCATTTCCCATAAGTTTTGGCAAAATTTATCCTTGCGAGTCAATTTTGTTTAGATATGACTGGCTTACAAGCTGGCCGTCGACTTTAATTTAGCCTCTAGAGCTCTATTTCTGATGGTTCTGTCTGTTATATTTAACTCTAAGTTCCTTAAAACTTCAGTGGATGAAATTGCAGGATATTTTTTTATGTCTAATAATTAATTTATCTTCACGGGTTGTTGTTTTTTGTGGACGGCCTCCCTTATGATTTACTTCATTACATTACCAGTTGTAATAAACTTTTCTATTAATCTTGATATTACAGATTTATTAATATTATTTTCACTTAATTCTTTTTGAGTTAATTCCTTATTATAATAACTAACTATGCAATTTCTTGTAAAAATATTGTATTTATTTCTCGCCATATTAATTTTTTTATAACTTCAATTGGCTAAAGTACACAACTATCTTTACATATTGCAAAATTGACTGTGAATTATTTTATTAAAAATATTATGTTTTAACTATATCATAAGAAACTTGTTTAAACTTGTTTGTTATTGTAATGTTTATTTTTAGGTAATGAATCAAAAAAAATTTAAAACTTAACTCAAATCATTTTGTAGTTGCTTTAGTTTCTTCCACAGGAAACATTTCTGCTTCATATTATTTTTTTAATTAGTAAATTTTGAAAAAATATTTTTCAATAACTTTATAAAATAAGGTAGTAGTAACAAAATAAAAAAAATTTCATTAAAATATTTTTATTAATCATTACTTAGAAAAAAATTAATAAAAATAAAACTAAATGTAGGAAAAAGTTTATTTTTAGATAGAAACAAGCATTGATGAAGCTAAAACAAACAATCATGATTTCAAGATGTAAATATTAAAATAAAGAGCACACTAATAAAAACTAAAAATAAACAAGGTGGTACTAATTACCCACAAGAAGGTTCAAATAGTACCACTAGTGAGGCAAATAAGTACCAAAGGGTATGATGAAAAAAAAAGCTCAGCACTAATAATAAGTAATAAATAAAACAATAACTGGTTCATTCTACACTTGTAAAATATATTTATTGACATAATTCACATATATAACTACCATGTGACCCATTTTGAGACTCAGATGATGAGCATGCAACATGTACCCATGCTCCACAAGTTAAACACTGGATCATATCCTCCTCAATTTCCTCATCACACATGAAGCAGTACCAACTCTGCCCTTTGTTATCTTTAGAGGTTGGTGTAATTAGTACCACAGGTACGATTTACCCCACCATCACAGGTACGATTTACCCGACTATGACTAAACATAGTTTTCTACTTCGGTGTTTTAATGGGTAAAGTGAATCGGAAAAAAACGTATTTATTAATGAAGAAGAATGGATGGGCTAACACCATAAAAAAATATAAATAAGTTACGTATATCCACGCCTGCAAGGTACGACTAGTAGGACAGTGTAATTATTACATCAAATAGTGTAAAAAAAAGGGAAACAGACTTACCCCTTTCTTTAACGTTCGATTCCGCCATTTTTTGGTCAGTATACATATTTCATCTGCTGGCTTGATTTTATCGTGTTTCCGCCAATTTCAACGAATCAGAAAAAGAACAATGACGCTGGTACGAATTGCACAGCGTACTAATTACCCCCCCCCCCCTTTCTCCTATGCAACATAAAACAATTTAGATAGTTGTAAAAAATAAAACTTTAGAGAAAAATAATAAAAATCTAAAATAAAGTTAAAACATAGATGAATTAAATAAATTAAAATAATTAATTTGTAATTAATTTAAAATTAAACTTTTTATTTTCTTTTTAAAAAGAAAAAAAGAATTTAGTCGATCAAAATCAAAATTTGGTAAAACAAGTTTATTCCATAGGTGCAGTGCACGATAGACAAGTCAAAACTGATTAAAATTTGTTTGACAATAAGGCTCGTTAAAAAAATTTTTTTTAAGAGTGTATTTGTTTTTAACTGGGTTTTAAACTGGAAAGATCTTTAAAGACTGGGGGGGGAGGGAGAGGGGGATAGATTGTTTTTCCACATATATACAAAGCATAACATTTTCAAAACGTTGAGTTTAAATATATTTAAAATTTTCATTTCAATAAAATAAGGTTTACAATGAGAAAAACGATTAGCAAAGTTAATTATGCGAATTGCTCGTTTCTGACAGCGATAAAGACGATGTAATTTAGAGTTGTTAACCGGAATTTTTCGTACAATTCCGGAAAAATAAAATTCTTTCGGAAGGATATTGAGAATCAGGAATTTTTTTTTTCGTACCGAATTTTACGAAACAAAAAAACCCGTCGATGTTCATTTCGCAAATGCTACTTACGAAATGTCGCCTTTCGCAAGTTGAATTATGAAGTAAAACTATTTTGCTACATACGAAAGTAGCGCTTATGGAAGTCGCACTTGCGGAACGAGCTCTTTCGCTGAACGACGTTTTGAAGTCTATAAAAAAATTTTGTTGGCCAAACTGATATAATTGTAAAAATTAAAATTTTTATATACCAAAATGTTTATAATAAAATTTTATTTTCAGTATTGCAACATATGAACATTTTAAGGTTTTATTTTTTGAAATAATGATAAAAAACCGAATTTTTTCGAAACGAAACTCTTTCGCACTGAAACTTGCGAAACAACTTCATAACGGAAAAACACTTACGAAACGCGGCATTTTAAAAATATTTAATTACGTTTTATGATTCGAATACGTATAATTAACTAGGTAACTAAAATATTAATTATTATAAGTACAATGATATTGATAAGTTTTAGTTAGTAAATTTTTATAAATAAACCTAGATTTTCATAAAATATACTAAAAATGTATTTCAATGAACAAGAGTTAAATAGTGAACATAACTTGAACAACATAAACTTTCCCGTTTAGGGGGAAAAAAGAAAATTAAGAGCATATAAGTAATTTGTTTGGGATCATGTAGATTTGCCTCAAATAGTAAATCGGTCAAAAAAAAAAAGGTCATTATTGAACTAATTTTTAATGTAAACTTGTCGTTAGTTTAACTCAAAGGCAGTTTTTCTCCTGTTACTTTCTTTATATTCATTACTTACCCGAAGTTGTGAGAGAGCAGTTAATTAGTCCCTGAGTCAGTAAGTTAATGGAAAAAAAGAGACGGTTTTATACGAATAAAATTGCGTGATTGGGAAATAATGCTGTCGTTGAAATCAAAAAAAGATATAGGTCATGTAATCAATCCTAAAAAATAACTACTCAATAAAGTACGTACGCTTTAAATTTGATCCTCCCCTCCCCGCAATTTTCAACATCCCAACGTTATTGGAACTATACAACCGCTGAAAGTTTTAAAGCTCTGGCTATTTTGGAGAGCAGTAAAAATTGAGTTGTAAGATTTTGCAGCAAAAAAGCGGGTACGTAAAATACAACCCTTTCCCGAGTCTTCGCCCCGGAAAATAATTTAAATATAGAAACTCACCAGGACTATACAAGCGCTGAAAGTTTTAGAGCTGTAGCTAGTTTGAAAATTAGTGATAAATTAATAAAAAATGTAATGGAACCAAATATTTTACTAAGTTTTTATATATGAGAATATAAATAGTAAACCTCCATTTCTGCAAAGCCAAAGACAATAAACAACCGAATGTCGGAAGTGAACCAAAGTCGGTACTTGATAAATATTAATGCATGTAAACACTGGTATAGGGACATGTTGCGGAGGAAGCGTCGTCTTTTCCCTCAAAACTAACTTAAAGTTTCAGTTTTTTCTATTTAAATTTTAGCTGCGTAACTTTCTTAACCTTTCTAGGTCACTGTATATATATATATATATATATATATATATATATATATATATATATATATATATATATATATATATATATATATATATATATATATATATATATATATATATATATATATATATATATATATATATATATATATATATATATATATATATATATATATATATATATATATATATATATATATACAGTGATCTTGAAAGATAATATTGCAACTAGCAAAATTAAACTTTTGAAAGTTTATGTTGTTCAAGTTATGTTCACTATTTAACTCTTGTTCATTGAAATACATTTTCAGTATATTTTATGAAAGTCTAGGTTTATTTATAAAAAATTTACTAACTAAAACTTATCAATATCATTATACTTATAATAATTAATATTTTAGTTACCTAGTTAATTATACGTATTTGAATCATAAAACGTAATTAAATATTTTTAATATGCCGCGTTTCGTAAGTGTTTTTCCGTTATGAAGTTGTTTCGCAAGTTTCAGTGCAAAAGAGTTTAGTTTCAAAAGAAATTTGGTTTTTTATCATTATTTCAAAAAATAAAACCTTAAAATGTTCATATATTGCAATACTGAAAATAAAATTTTATTATAAACATTTTGGTATATAAAAATTTTAATTTTTACAATTATATCAGATTGGCCAACAAATTTTTTTATAAACGTCGTTCAGCGAAAGAGCTCGTTCCGCAAGTGCGACTTCCGTAAGCGCTACTTTCGTATGTAGCAAAATAGTTTTTATTTCATAATTCAACTTGCGAAAGGCGACATTTCGTAAGTAGCATTTGCGAAATGAACATCGACGGGTTTTTTTGTTTCGTAAAATTCGGTACGAAAAAAAAAATTCCTGATTCTCAATATCCTTCCGAAAGAATTTTATTATTCCGGAATTGTACGAAATATTCCGGATAACAACTCTAATCTAATATCAGTATTTTTTTGTTGTAGAAAAAATGGTAAAATATCGTCGCTTGTCCCAGGAAGAGCGCCTCCGTGCTGTTTTCATGGCAGAAAGTGGTGAAAATTATAGTAAAATTGCAACAATTCTTGGTTCTACTGCAAGCGGTATCAGGAAAATTGTTAAGAAATATCAGAATTCAGGTTGTACAGCAGACAAGGCACGTTCCGGAAGGCCAAAGAAGATGACGACTCATACCGATCGGGTGCTGGTCCGCATGTCACTTCAGGATCGTCGCCTTACTGCACCACAACTAAGCTGGGGACTGTCGGAGGAACATGGAGTTAATTTGGCCACCAGAACTGTGCGGAAGAGACTACAAAAAGCCGAATTAAGAGGGTGTGTGGCAGCAAAGAAACCTTTGCTCTCTGGCGCCAATGTCCGGCGACGGTTGGTCTTTGCCATGGAGCACAAAGACTGGACTGTCGAGGACTGGAAAAACGTTATTTTTTCTGATGAAAGTTTATTTCAACTATTCTATGGGGCAAAGAGACTGATTGTTAGAAGAAGAGTTGGTGAAAAGTTTAAAAAAGATTGTATTGCACCAACTGTGAAGCATGGCGGTGGTAGAGTTATGATTTGGGGGTGCATGTCTGGACACGGGGTAGGGCAGTTGTATCGGTGCATTGGGTCCATTAACCAAGGCTAATTCATTGGGGTGCTTCAGGAATCAATGCTACCATCTGCTGATGCTCTGTTTGGACAAGGAAATTGATTTATCTTCCGGCGTGACGATGCGCCATGTCATAAAGCAAAGATGGTAACCAATTTCCTTCGTCAAAATGGAGTGGATGTGCTCGACTGGCCTGCTCAGAGTCCAGACATGAACCCCATCGAGAATTTATGGAGTGTCATGTCTAAGAGCATTGAGGGAAAGAAACCATCTAATTTGGATGACCTGTGGGTATTGTTACAAGGCGCGTGGAACAATATCCCACAGACAACAATCGATGGTCTTTTTGCCTCAATGCCTAGCCGTATGAGGTGTGTGATTAAAGCTCGTGGATACCATACCAAATATTAATAAAACAATGTTTATTTTACATATGTGTTCAGTCTGTATGTAATGTTCAATAATTTAGATAAGAAAACATACATCTCTAAAAATCTCTTTCGTTAGAACCTCTTAAATGTAAAAAATGCTAGATTCTGTCGGATTTGTCCTTACTTTGTGCCGCCACTGTATATATATATATATATATATATATATATATATATATATATATATATATATATATATATATATATATATATATATATATATATATATATATATATATATATTGTCCTTTTCCGTCAAACTAACTCAAAGTTTCAGTTTTTTTTATTTAGATTGTAGTTGCGTTAGGCCCCCCTTATATTCTGTTTCAGCAACTCCTTCCCCCCCCCTCCCCCACCTTCGTCCTAACTTTCTTAATCTTTTAAGGTCACTGTATATATATATATATATATACACACTAAAAAATAAAGGTAGAAGTTTTTGGTTAAGGTAGGATATGTGATACACCCTTAGTAAGGTATAATTTTTTACCTTATAAAGTAGAAAATTATACCTTTAAGTTAGAAAATTGTATGGCAAATAATTGTTTTTAATATAGTTTTCTACCCTAAAAGGTAGAAAATTATACCTTACTAAGGGTATATCACATATCCTACCCTAAGGTAGAAATTTCTACCTTTTTTTTTTTAGTGTGTATATATATATATATATATATATATATATATTATATATATATATATATATATATATATATATATATATATATATATATATATATATATATATATATATATATATATATATATATATATATATATATATATATATATATAGATATATAGAAATATAGATATATATGTAAAAACTATTGAAGAATCATTTAACAATATTATTTTATTTAAATAATAAATAATAATATTTTTTTGTATAACAGTTTAATGAATGCTTTCGAGTTTATTCCGTAAACGCACATTCCGAAACGCTCCTTCCGTAAGGAACTGTTTCGCAAGTATTCTTTCGAAATGATTTGTTTCGCAAGTTTCTTTTCGTAAAGAGCTACTACGGAATAATTATTATTTACTTTTTTCGTATAACGCATTACGGAAGGTGAATTTGCGAAAGAACAACTTCCGCAATAGCAACTTGAAATACGGAAAATAAAAATGCGAAATTTTCGTAAGTTTTTGCTTACGGCGAACAACCCTAATGTAATTTACTTTTTTGGTTTAAGTTAATTCTTAGTTGAGGTTGCATTAGGGGTTTACTGGTTTTACCGGCAAAAATAATTATCAAAATGAACGGTAAATTTAAAAAGCTTTTACTGATTTTCAAAAATCTTTCAAGATCTTTCCAAGTTACTGAAGATCTTTTCAAGTATTTTTCTAACTTTTGAACAAAACAATTCAAAAATTTATTACCACCCATATTAAAATTACCGCTCACATATCTTCAGTTTTTAAGTGAAGTTAGACTCATTAAAGTAACATTTAAGCCTATTACCTTAATCTGGTTTGAAATATTACTACAGATAGGAGATTCTGATGTTATCCAAGTTTTTGCATAGTCAATATGAACTTTATAAAAATCTATCGAGGCAATGATTACAATTTCTTCATTAATTTATATTGGTTTATATAACTAATGTTGTTTTTTTTAAATGCTTTTTTTTGCAAATATAAATAAATTCAAATCATTTCGTGATATGCTTTTTAGTAAGTTCACATAGAAATTAATAACAACTAGCCAGATATTATAATTGAAAATTGGCACCAGTCCATTCCTAAATAGGCACTCGTTGGAAACTTGACGATCAAATAAATGAAGGGGAGAGCGGGGTTGGTTGTCACACTTTTTACGTTTTAAACTGCTTATATTTTATTTTTCATTAAATCAAAGCCAAACTTTGCACAAAGGTAGCTTAAGTAATTCCTGTAACTATTAAAACATTAAATATATTTTGTTGTAAAACCATTTTTCAAAGACCTTTGCTGTGTGATAACCAACCCCAACCACGGGGTTGGTTGCCACAGAGTGTGGAGTTGGTTGTCACAATTCTTGGTATGTTTGGATTATAATCAGTTAATGCAAATTTGAGTACAACTTAATTTTGTTAATTTAATCTGACTTCAACAATTTTTTATACTTCCATTCACACCTAATTTTTTAGTTTTACTAGTTTGTTTGTTTTTATCATTAGTAAGTCATCCTTTGACATGTGAGTTAGAATCATATTTAAATACTTTTTCCTTCCTCATTTTGGTGCTAACCTTTAACCTGCTTCAGGAAGAGACTTCATATGGGTTATGGTCAGAGTGATGGGTTATGGTCAGAGATTTTATTTGATACAAGTGGATCTTTTAAACTTCTGTCTAGCTGATTAGCCGGTATCTACATTAATTTTTTAAACCTTTTATTTATATAGCCTGTGATACAGCTTGTAATGTCGTAATTTTGAATAACATTATATAGCACTAACCAAGAATTTAAATAAGCGGTTTAAAAAAACAACGCGCGCAGTTGAGGCAAACGTGACAGCCGTCCGCATTTATTTTGTGAAAAGTAACCCCTTCTATGTTAGTAGAAACACATCAGTAAATTTACTTAGAAGCGTGAGAATTTCATGAAAAATTGCAAATATAAACATAAGTGCAAGTTAACATTTCGTACTTTTGCTAATTCGCACTTATGCCAGTTCGCACTTAAGCCAATGTTAGCAATTTTTTTCGGCGCACTTATGCCAGTTCGCATTTATGCCGATTCGCCTTTATGGCAGTTTTTGTAACTACTTTGCACTTCTGCCAGTTCGCACTTATGCCAATTCGCACTTATTCCAATGTTTGTAAATTTATTCGGCGCACTTATGCCAGTTTGCACCTACGCCATTCTCACTTATTTCAGTTTGCAGTTATGAAATTCGCGCTTATTCAGTCGTCCCCGTATTTTAACACAAAACAAGCCAGTAAGACTTGAACTATAACTTAACTTTAGTTTAAACTCTTTAAGCTTAAGTTATGTTTCAACAGAAGTTTAGTTTTTTTAACTTGGAATGAAATTGAACTTTGAAAAAGTCGATTAAATATAAATCACTTTGTACATTTAGTTAATGTATGTACTATTAAAAAAAAAGTAATATATTTTACATAAAAAATTTGCTTTCCGTTTTTTTTACATTAAAATCTTGCCGCTTACGCCTTAATTTTTGCTTATTAATATTGTTGTTATTGTTGTTGTTATTATTATTACTATTTTTATCATTATTATTATTATTATTATTACTATTATTATTATTATTATTATATCATTCTTTTGAGTGTCTGAAATTTTTTAGATAAAAAACAACTACAAAAAACGTACTGCTGCAAGATTATACATTTGAGAAAACTATTTAAGATTGTTATTTGTTATGAATAAAAAAAAAGTATTCATAAAAATTTTACGTCAGAAATTTCACAACTAATACTAAAGATAAATTTGTTCACCATCCTGACAAGTGAGTAATATTATTTAGTATTATCTTTATGTAGCATTTATTGCGTCAATTTATTAAAAAATTTTGCACAAGCAATTATTACTCATACAATAATGACAAATGTAAAACTGACTGACTCATTTATTGATTACAAGTAATCCAGTAAGTTAGTCAAATCATCCTTTTATAGAATAGCATTAAAAACGCTTTGATATTTTTACGGTAACTATTTTTTGCAGAATTGTAAAATGTTCGATTAACTTTCTTGAGTGTGCTTAAGAAAAAGCAACCCTGTGGGCACAAAAAGTGTTTAAAACGTCTAAAACAAGTCTTGTACCCACTTGGAAGTTTTAGACGCAGGATGTTGATTCAGATAATATTTTTTTTCATGAGAACTTACTAATTATTTAAAAACAATTTTACAAGTAAATTTGAAAGTTTCAAAATAACCAACATCTGCTAAATGTTTGTTTGTTTTTTTATCTCAATTCACCTCCCCAAGGCCGAGAAGGCCATTACAGTTGACGAGGATACTATAATTGTAGTTACAACCTCTCTCAACTCTATAACTCTAAAACACAAACCTTGGCGAACAAGGCCGCGCGGAGAAACAAGTTGAGCGCAGTACTACCAGTGACGTGGTGGCAATCGAACTCGGATCTTCTTACTTATGAGGCAGGCGCTCCACTACCACATGTATGTTGGTATAGTCTAAAATAAAATAAAAAGATAGGAAAAAAAATTATATATATATATATATATATATATATAATATATATATATATATATATATATATATATATATCAGGGGCGGATCTAGCATTTTTTGGTGTTAAGAGATCTAACTTCCATATACGAAGAAAACTCCAAACATTCACATGTTTATACTTATGTCAATTAAGAATGTTTTTCAAAAAATTGCAATGATTGGAGCCTGGGAACATAAAAGCCCCAAAATTTGAGACGCCCCTGCCCCAAACATAAGAGCAAGAAATTGATAAAATATTTTTTCTTTTATTCTTAACAAAATTAATATCTATCAGTAAATTGTATCAATGAATATTAATTTAGGTAAGAAAAATAGAAACAAAATTATATATATATATATTTTTTAATTTAAATTATTACATTTTTATTTTAAACTAAATTATATATTTTTTGTTGCTCTCACGTTTGGGGCAAGGTGTGTAAAACTTTAGGGCTTTTTTACTCCCAGGCTCTAATCATAGCAATTTTTTGCAAAGCGCCCTTATTTTACACAAGTATAAATATATAAATGTTTGGAGTTCCTCTTCTAGTGTTTTAGAGAATTTCTAATGTCTAGAAGTTCTCTAAAACACCAAAATATATATATATATATATATATATATATATATATATATATATATATATATATATATATATATATATATATATATATATATATATATATATATATATATATATATATCACGGAAAAAAAACACAAAAAAACTAACAGTTTTATTTGTGTTAATAAGGTATATTTATATAATTATATAAAATATCAACTTTACTGAAATTTTTAATTAAATTTTTAAAACTTGTAATTAATTGTAACAAATATTAAAAATTTAAAAACTTTCAATTATTAATTGCATTTCATTGCTAATTATGTTAGCAATTGAAGAAATAGCTACCAACGCTTTTAAAGCGGCAGTAGATCTAAAGGATTTAAATGCTACTCTCATGAAAAGTTACTAGAACGATATTGCTCTTATGATTAAGGCTTGTTGCACTAGCGGAAGAGAAACAATCTAGTGAATTAAGAGAAAAATTCCTGAAAGACAAAATTGATAAGCTGGTAAAACAAATTAATGAGTCAAAAGAAATAAAATCAACAGCCACACCATCATTTGCATCTTTTCGTAAGGTAAAATCGGATGAGAGCAAGCAGCAACAGCAGCAGTTAAGTACTTTTATCGCTGCTCAAAATAAAAATATTCGAAGTCTATCAACTCTACATATATTTAGCCGGCCACACGTCATATTTTTTGCGAAAACTTGGTTCACAGATTTATCAGACGTTGCCGTACCCGGCTACCAACCACATCGCAAAGACAGAGACAATAGGGGTGGTGGAATTGCAATTTACTCAAGAGACGATATCATAGTCAGCGAAGTTAGTTCTACTCAGCTCAGCTAAACATCAATTGAGCAAATCTGGGGAAAAATAAAACTTGGTCAAGAATCGTTTCTCTCGGCTGCTTATATCGTCCACACGACAAAAATGATCAAGTTCTAATTCAGTGTATCACATCGATCACTACCGCTCAACAGATACTGCCTAATATAAACTGCTCTGCAATGCTACTGTATGGCGATTTCAATTTTAGCCATACATCTTATGAGTCTATTGAAGTTAACGGCGGCATTGCAACTGTTGCTCACATGAGAGGTGAGCGTCAAGGCGACATCAGGTTTCAGAAGTGCCTTGATGAATGTCACTTAACTCAGCTTATCACATTCCCAACCTACCGTAGTAGTCAACACTTCAAGCCTACTAGCACACTTGATCTTATTATAACAAATAAGCCAGACCGTGTAATCTTCATTAAACAAGGCGATTCTCTTGGTGACACTCCAATGGGCCAAGCACACTGCTTCATCGAAGGTCAATTTGCTGTTGCATGCCTCAATAACTCGTCTACTTTGCCGCTAAAACCTCAACTCATTTGGAGTCGAGCAAACTACGCAGCAATATCAGCACATATTGCAGCCGTTGAATGGGAAACAGTATTGACTGGACTAAATGCAAACGATGATTACCAGCTTCTAGAAAACGTGTACAATGAAGCCACTAACCTACACATTCCGTCAACTACCATTCCCTTTACAGAAAAACAGGAGCAATGGGTAACACCAGAACTTATTGAGGCCTAAACAACCTTGAACAAAATTGCCTAAACAACCTTGATGAAAGAAAATCAACCGGCTACGATGGCTTACATCCACGGGTCCTTAGTAAATGTTCAGCTACCTTTGCCAAGCCTCTTTCACTTATCTATAAGTGCTCATTTGCAACTAGTGTAGTTCCTGACTTTTGGAAAAATTGAATGTAACACCTATTTTCAAGAAGGGGAGTAGGCTAAAAGCATCCAACTACCGGCCAGTCTCGCTCACATCCATACCTTGCAAAATTATCGCAAGTATTTTACAAAAAAGAATAACGGAACACTGCGTTGCTAATGGTCTAATTTCTCCAAACCAACATGGCTTTGTTCATCGTAGGGGATGCGCATCAAACCTTTCAGAAACTCGGGACATCATGACAGAAGCAACTCACTGCAGACACGAAGTAGACGTCATTTACACAGACTTTGCAAAGGCGTTCGACAAAGTACCACATAAACGCCTTCTTCATTAGCTGAGAGCGTACGGTATTCAAGGCGCTCTCGTTGACTGGATTGCAGCTTGGCTAAGCAATTGGTGTCAACGAGTGGTTATAAACGGCATTACTTCTGAATGGAAAGCAGTCACTAGTAGAGAGGCTCGGTCTTGGGCCCATTGCTATTCGTAATCTTTGTAAACAACCTGCCGGACAGAATTACTCATCATATGAAACTGTTTGCTGACGACAGCAAAATAATAGTGATAATTAAAAAGGAGTCGGACAACATCACTCTCCAAGATGACGTTGACAGAGCAGTGGAATGGTTACACATTTGGCTCTTGCATTGCAACGTTGAGAAATGCAAAGTAATGGATGTTGGGCGCGGATGTAACAAGTCAACGTACAAATACTCAATGTCTAACGTCGACGGCACCCGTCGTCCTCTCAAAAAAACCGCAGTCGAAAGAGACCTTGGTGTAATGGTCTCAAATGATCTTAACTTCAGACCGCAAATAGAGTCAGCCGCATCAGTAGCAAATAGAATGCTAGAGCGACTCAAAAAAATATTTCGCAGTTGCAGCTTTTATTTATGGCGCACTCTGTATCTCACTTACATTCGCCCCCATCTTGAGTTTGCTGTACAAGCCTGATCACCGCATTTAAAAACAGACATTGCCATTCTCAAGCAAGTCCAACATCGAGCAACAAAAAAATATTGACTATTAAACACCTGTCCTATGAAGATCGACTCCAACGGCTCGGTTTAACAACTCTTGAAGAACGCCGCAAAAGAGCAGATCTTATCGAGCAATTCAAAATCACTCGTAAACTCGAGCTTGTCAGTTTTGTCGTCCCGCAAAAATTTTCAAAAAGTAAAGATAAGTATATTCTAAGAGGCCATAACCATAAATTAGAACGTCCGATGGTAAAAAACTGTGAGGAGCGATTTAACTTTTTTTCGCATAAAATTGTCGCCCCATGGAATGCGCTTTCGCAAGAAGCAGTGAACGCTCAATCCATCAACGCTTTAAAAACAACATAAGAAAGTAACTTTATAGATACAATTCCTGCTTTTTCTGTAGTGTCTATATCTCCATGTTCGTCAGCATAGAGGGGCCTGGTGTAGCATCTCTTCATCAAATTATAAATAGATTGTTGTATTTGTATTTGATCACTGAATAATAATAATAATAATAATAATAATAATAATATATATATATATATATTTAATTTCGAATCAAACCTTGAATCAAGCAGGTCATGATTTGCGAATCGAATCAACAATATGAGGAAATTCGAGTTTATAACACATATTTCAAAAAAATTAAAACAAATTGTTTTTGGTATACTTCTCGCTCCTTTTTTAGCCTTTTAATGTTTGCTAAAAAGGTATTTTTGGGTAAATAAAATTATTCTGATTTGTACCATAGCGCCGGATATCTATGAAATGGATCGTAAATATTCGGAAAAATCCGGAAATTAATGATTCAATAAAATTCGAAGCATTTTTTTCGAATTGAATCTCGAATCGAGGCAACACTTAATTTGCGAATCGAATCGATTCGTAGGGCCCTATATATATATATATATATATATATATATATATATATATATATATATATATATATATATATATATATATATATATATATATATATATATATATATATATATATATATATATATATATATATATATATATATATATATATATATATATATATATATATATATATATATATATATATATATATATATATATATATATATATATATATAGGGCCCTACGTATATGTATATATATAGGGAGATAGATATGTAGGACTGTTAACAAAAATCTAACTAGTTACTTTTTATTTTTTACGGATTACACATCAGAGGATTCGCATTTCGTGATTGGATAAGACCAAAAAATTGGATCATGCCATAATGGAACTTTCCATTATGACATTATGACTTGGTTCCTTGGAGCTACTAGCTGAATACGATTCGTTTTTAACTAAGCATATAAACACTCATGTAAACTAAGGCAAAGGTAGCACTTCCTGCCTATCAGTTAACATTTGCGAAGAGTTCATCCAGCTACTAGGGGATTCGCTTTTACATTTTGTAAACTTTATAATTGTTTTGAAAAGAGCACTTGAAGCTTAAAATGACATTTATTTATTGGCTCATTTCTTTCCCACAGTTAATGAACTTAAAGCTGTCAAATATTATTCAATTAATGTGGATTCAGCCACAGACGACTGTGGTTGAATCAACGAATCCTGCTGTTTGGTATGTAATGCGTGATGGAAAACCAGTTGAACGTTTCTTATCATTCATTATAATGCGTGGTCACGGGACAGTTGATATGCTTAATCTAGTCGGAAAGATATTAGAGATGCACAGCTCCAGCATTACTGATTGCCGTGGGCAGTCGTGTGATAATGCCTCCAATATGTCTGGGGTCTACACTGGATTGCAAACTCATCAAGGAGCTAAATCCGCTATTTACATCAAAGAGCTAAATCCGCTAGCTGAATATGTTCCACGCGCGGATCATTCTTTAAATCTCATTGGTATCGCAGCAGCTGAGTCTTGCGTGACAGCTGTATCTTTTTTCGGCTATCTTCAGCAGCTATATAAATTTTTTTCTGCTTTAACGTGTCGCTGGGAAGTCTTGAAATCAAAACTGGAAAAGGGGGTAAAGATTCATAAAAGTCTGTCACAGTGCTGATGGTCTGCCCGTGCAGATTCATGTTCTGTTCTTTAAAGAGGTTATTCTAATTACAAGTTATAATTATTAAAATCAGTTTTTTTCTTAGTTGGCAAAATTACTTATATATTTATATATACGAAGTTTGCATTTACACTTCAAGGTAGCCTTAAAAGAGCTGAATGATGATATAACGCAACAGCCTACCACTTGATAGTTGATGCTAGTAGACTTCTAAAGAAAATGAATCAGCTGGAGACGGCTGTCATGATAGTCATATGAGAATTAAAGCATAGCAAGCTTATGCTTTACTTCTCTCTCGTTTTGGATTCCTTGTCCGTCTTTCAGATATGGATTCTGTTATAATCACATCGCACGCCTAAGTACTTTTAAAAATCTACCCAAATAACGTAGACTTATATTTTCCAAATGAATGTCTGCATTTCAAGAGCTTCGTTTTTACTTCAATTGAAATTGGTACCAGTGATATAAGAAAACCAATACATTTTGATTTACTCCTGGTTATTTGATCAATGAAGCTTGAATCCACATTTCCTAATGTCGACGTTGTTTTAAGGATGTTTCTTTCAGTTGCTGTTAAAAATTGCACCAGAGAAAGGTCCTTTTCAACTTTAAAAAGGGTAAAAGGAGAATTGCTACAGGTCTAATAGTGGACAAAATTGTTTATCAGCTCTAGCCGTTTTTCAAATTGAAAACGTTCTTTTAGAAGAAATCAATGCGGAAGATGTGATTGATAGTTTCGCTGATTTAAAAAGCCGCCGCAAGATATCAAAACAATTTATCTAATATAATAATATAATATTACGTTAGATAAATTATTTTAATATCTATAATATTATTTAGATAATATATATTATGTTATGTAGATATTATATAGATAAAAATATAGATAAAAGAATAGATAAAAAGTGTGTATTTTTTAGAAATGTAAATATTTCATTTTACCCTACCGTAGTAAGCTTGACATAAATTTGATAGAGTGTTTTAAATATGTGAAAATCAAAGATGTGATTGCCACATGCCTACTTTTTGGATTAACTTATTATAAGTATCTATCGCATTAACTTGTAGGTTATTGTTCTGATGCGGTAATTTTTATTAAGTAAGCCATATAAAATAATTGTGAAATACCTATTTTTCTGAGGGAGAATGGTGAAAGGCTGAAGAGGCCACAATCATTATTTTGCTGGGGGACCAGAATGACCAAAGAATGGGTCTGTGTGTTATCCCTATTTTCAAAAATTCTTATTCCCTATTTTGAAATATCTTTCGAAATATCCCTGTTTTCGAAAATTTGTTTGAGAGCGATCCTTTCTAACGATCTGACCTTTCGAACTACCGTCCTATTAGTCTACTTCCTATTATAAGCAAAATTTTTGAATCTTTAATTAACAAACACTTAATCTTTCATATTGAATAGCTTACTTTCTGATCATCAATATGGATTTCAATCTCGTTCTACAGCTAATTTGCTAACAGTAATAGGTTTGATCGTGCATTAGATAGAGGTGGAGAGGTTAAGGCTATAGGTCATGATATTTCTAAAGCTTTTGATAAAGTTTGACATGCTCGTCTTCTCCATAAGCTTTCTTATTGCTGTGTATCAGGTAACATCTTTAAGATTATCGAATCCTTCCTTTTCAATCGTAGTAGAAAAGTTGTCCTCAATGGACATTCTTCATATCTTGTTACTTTACTCTATCCTCGGCCCTATACTCTTTTAATTTTACATTAACGATCTTCCGGACATTCTCACACCTAAGGTGGCATTGTTCGCTGATGATACTACCATTTATTCTTGTCTTGATAAGAAGGCAACACTCTCTGATTGCTTGGAGGGGGCATTTGAGCTTGAAAAGGATCTCACTTCTGCTACAGCATAGGGCTCACTGTGGCTAGTGAACTTTAATTCAGATAAAACTCAATTTTTTTTAGCCAATCGTTATCGCAATCATTTAGATCTTCCTATATTTATGAACGGTAATGTACTCAATGAGTTGTCTAACCGTCACCTTCTAGGATTAACTCTTACTTCCGATCTTTCTTGGAAACAGTATATCAAATCCATTGCAAAATTAGCATCTGCTAAGGTAACATCTTTTTATTGTGCTCGACACTTTCTTACTCCAGATTCTATTCTTTATCTCTATAAATCTCAAATCCATCCTTGCATGGAATACTGTTGTCATATTTGGGGCGGATCTTTTAATGATGCCCTTTCTCTTTCAGACAAGGTGCAAAAATGCATTTTAAACATAGTTGGATCTGCTCTTGCAGTCAACCTCCAACCATTATTACATCGTTGTAATGCTGCTTCTCTTTCTCTTTTCTACAAATACTATAATGGGCACTAAAAAAGAGCCAGCATCTTTTGTACCTTTTACTAAAATTCATTTTCGTGTTACTTATCATTCAATTAAGTCTCGTCTTTTTCTGTGACTATACCTAAGTGCTCCAAAAACTCTTATTTGTCTAGTTTTTTTCCTTGAACATCAGTTCTTTGGAATTCGCATCCTTCATCTTGCTTTCCTGATTCATATAAATTGCAATCTTTTAAGTCGTCTGTTAACCGTTATTTTGTTCTATAAACTTCATCTTTTCTTTTCCAGTAACTTTCAACTTTAAAAATGGTTGCTTGCAGCCTTGTTGGAAGCGAAGATGTTAAAAAAATAAAAAAAAAATTGGCACGTTGTTCAACTCATTTTTTGAAAAAAAAAATCTCTACCCAACACCATTTTAAGATAACAATTTTATTCAAACAAAAACTTACTGTTCTACTACAATGTTCTAAATTACCGAATACACTGTAGAATACTGGTTTAAAAACTATATATTCCCTAAATCAATATGAAAATAAACAAAAACTTTTAATAAATGACAATAAAATAAATTTTTTTTTGAAGCTTTTTAATTAAGAGTAATCAGGTGTTTTTTTTACTGCAACTTTTGATCATATTTATTTGCAATGATTTGTTTTAATAATACGTGCTCAGTGGCGTAGGAAGGTCAAGATAGTTGGGGAAGCTGAAACGGAAATTAAGGAAGGGGGGGGGGGCTGTTATAAGTATGTTCGTGCGAATATATTTATATGTTCTTTATACATTATTATTCTATATTGTAACGTTGTGTTTTGAATAAACTTTAGTTTATACAAAAAATACATTATAATATATAAATAATGTTCATAATGCTAGGTGTAAATTTTTCTTTTATAAAAAATTACAAAATTGACGCGGTTACGAGATTTTTTAAAAGTGTCTCGACGATAATACTGAAATTATCTTCTTCTTGTCCCAACTATGCATTTATATATTTTTGTAAGCTTTTCATAATGGAAAAATACATAATAAGAAGAGAAATAAGTTTATTCAACTCATATTTAAAGTGACGTAATTGTATTCCTGCAAGAAGGATTTTTTTATTAAGGACTATTATTACCTAACAAAAAGAACTTGTGTTTATGGAGAAAATTGGCTCAAAGTATATACGCAAAGTTCGAGAAAAACGAAACAACAATTTTGTCTCCTTGTTCTAAAGTTTTTGAAATCTTACAAAGTATATCTTTCAAAATTTCATTAATTTTTATGACAATTTTACTGCTTATTTTGTTTGCTACGTTGCACAGTGGGCCAGTAGGTGGACAAAATGGGAAAAATTTTAGTTGTCTAATCTTGAAAACCTATTTAATTTTAGTATCTACATATATTAGGAGAAATCTATTGATAATTTATTTATATTAAATCCCTTAGTTACCAGGACTCTAAGCATTTGAATATTGAGATAAAATAAAAAAAATAAAAAATTATAAATAAGTAATTAACGGTGACATCAACGTTGTGTTATATTTCAATTACATCTACGTTTTTGAAACAAAAAATTAGTACATGTTATTCTAGAGTATTTAGAGATAAGAAAAACCAATGTGTGAAATAAATTTGTCATAGCATGTTATCTCAGTTATACTTTGAAAATCACAGACTAAAAAAAAAAATTTCTTAAGAAACTTATTTTTTGCCGCACAATAACTAATAATTACCACAATTTGCCATGTGTTGTCTTATATTTGTTTGAGCTATATGATGCTTCAATCGAGTTTTAATTGATTGCTCGTCTCCTTAAATCCCCGTTCAGATTTTATGTATGTTTTAACTTGGTTGCTATGGTACTAAATTTTGCATAGCAACAACTCATTTTTACATTAACGTTGTTTTAACAGTATTTTACTTGCGCTAAATACACAATATTGGGGCTATGTATTAAAATGAGATTCAGAATTCTTATGAGGTTAACTTTTTTTGGTTACTATGGATACCTTACTTTGCATAACATAGCAACAACATATTTTCGGTAGTTGTTAGTAATTTAATTACTAACACTGACAGTAATTTAATTACTTTTAATTTTAATTACTAACACTTGTAGTAACTTAATTACTAACAAGTATTAGTAGTCCAGGCGGCATATATATTATAACATTTTACTTTTAAATACAAAATACTTGTTACAATAATTATTTAGATATGGTTTTGTTAAACTTAGACATTCATAATTTTCTCCAAAAAAACAATCTTAGTATTTCAAAACAAAATATTACTGAAGATATATTAAAATTTATTCAGCCAAAATTTGCTGATTTTAAAGACGTTGATTTTAGACATGCTGTTCAACGGTTTGTTTACTTGTATAAAAAAAAGTGGAAATCTGCAAACTATACTGTGAAAAATTTTGAAAAGAAGTTTGTGAACTGGCTTAACGAATATTTAATTGTCAGAAAAAAAGACAATGAACCAACTGCAAGTAGACGTGGTCGAAAACCAGTTGCATTTGATAATAGTTCTAATAAAACTAAAAAACGGCGTGTATCTTGTTTAATTGAATCTCATTCATCCAATGAATTATTTTTTGCTGCTAATAAAAAATTTAGAGATGAATCTGTTGTTATTGCTGCCAAGAATGTTTTAAATATATCAAATACAGATAAAGCAACTAAATATTCAGCAGACGAAGCACTGGCTTTAATAATTGATGCAAGTCTGACAAAAGCTTCCTATCAATTGATTAGAAGCGGAGCCTTGGAGAAAGAATATAACATCTACCCCGCTTACAATGATGTCAGAGATGCAAAATTGAAATGTTATCCTGCAAACATAACAGTGGAGGACTATTCAGCTTCAGTTCCTTTAAAAGATTTAATGACTCATACTTTGCAAAGAATCTGTGCAGTTCAGGAACCTGTGCTAAGGCACTTGATATTGAACAACAAAGCAATAAAAACAATGACACTAACGTGTAAGGCTGGTTTTGATGGTGCTACTGGCCAAAGCATTTATAAACAAGTTTTATCAGAACCCGACATTAACAGAGATTTAAAGCGTGAAGAATCACTATTTATTACTTGTCTTGTGCCATTGGATTTGAGTGGATTTAACAACAGCAACGAAAAGGTGCCTATTTGAAGAAATCAAAAGTCGTCCTCCACAGGCTATTGTAGACCCATAAGATTTGCATGCAAAATGGAATCCAAGGAATCTGTGATTGAAGAAGATCAGTACATTAAAAGTGAGATAGAAAGCTTGGGTATGATTTTATTAGAGGTTTGCGGATCTTTTATCAAAGTGAATTGTATTATTGAACTTACAATGATTGATGGGAAGGTTCAAACAATATTATCTGAAAAAATTAACTCATACCAATGCTGTTCAGTGTGTGGTGTCTCTCCAAAAAATATGAATAGTCTTGATACCCTTAATATAGATTATACTAACAGAGAGTTCAAATATGGTCTTTCCAGTCTTCATGCATGGATTCGATTTTTTGAGATGTTATTGCACATTGCATATAAAAAAGAAACAAGAAAGTGGCAAGCAAGATCTAAAGAACACAAAGAAAAGGCATCTGTAGCTAAACAAAAGATTCAGACTGATTTTATGAACAAAATGGGACTTGTTGTTGATTTCCCTAAAAGTGGTGGTTCTGGAACAAGTAATGATGGCAATACCTCAAGGCGTGCTTTTGCAGCATATGAACAAACAGCTGAAATTCTGGGTATTGACCAAAACCTTATATTCAGATTTTACATTATCTTGGTAACGCTCTCTTCAGGATATGAAATAGACTGCTTAAAGTTCAAGGATTATTGTTTTGACACTTTTAGACTATATGTGTCCCTTTATCCATGGTATTACATGGCTCAATCAGTTCACAAAGTATTGATACATGGACATGACATAATTAAAAGCCTTACATTACCCATCGGACTTATGTCAGAGGAAGCTCAAGAGGCTAGAAATAAAGACTTTAAATCTTATCGCGAAAATTTCAGCCGAAAAACATCCAGAAAAGCAACAAATACTGATCTTATCAATAGACTCCTAGTTTCCAGTGATCCTGTTATTTCATCATTGCGTAAATCAACATCACACCAAACAAATCATAAAACATTTCCTTCAGATGTTTTACAATTACTTAAACAATCTTCAAACGATATTATTGTTTTATAATTTTTTGATGTAATTTAAAATTGATAACGTTTTCTTGCACTATTTTTTGCTTTTATTATTCCTAAAACATTATTTACCTAAATACTCAATTTTTATTCAATATAGGTGGGTCAAAAATCCGATAAGATATTCAAATATCAATTTACCACTTTGTAACTAAGGAAAGTATCCAGTAACTAAGCAATATAAGTATCCATAACAACTAAATTTGAAAAATTATCACTTTTGTAAGAAGTGTGATCTCATATTGGTACTCATGCCAAATTTAGTGAATATAGCACTTATAAAATATCTGCAGATAACAAAAGTAGGTTGTTGCTAAGCAAAATAAAGGTATCCATAGCAACGAAATAAAAAAATATTACCTTCATAAAAAGCGCAGACATCATATTAGTAATCATACTAATTTTAGTGAATATAGCTCATATTAAATTAGTTATGAATTTTGTCCAGTAAAAGTGCATTCTGGCCCACTGTGCGACGCAACGCAAGATTTCGGAAAAGGTTATCAAGCATCATTAACATTTTAAGTGAACGCTTTACTAAATTAGTTTTTCTTTTAAATTTAAAAATATAACCAAATTTTAATATAAAAATTCACTGCTACATTTTACGAAGACTTGGTGGAAAGTATTAAAATTATTGAGATTTATTTAATTTCAAATATCAATTTTTCTATAAAAATTCTTATTTAATAATTTTTAAATCTATAGTAATTGAATTACAAAAATATTTATTTGTTCATATAGATGATAATGAAAGTTAACCAATTATTGTTTTAAGAAAACTAATTCGAAACGCATCGTAATTTTGTAATTGAAACTGCAATATTCGTTTAAAAAGTCACATTCTTCAATTTTCATTTGAATGTAAACAGTTTGTTAAATAAACGGTCGCGTTCTGCATTGTTCGTTTAAAAAGTCGCATGTTTTGCATGATCAATATAACTTCCAGTTTATAAAAGCAACAACTATTTCCCTATTAATTCTAATGTTGTTTCTATTCAGTCGTGAGATAAAGATAAAGCTAAAGAGATCAAGTACATAATAAAAATAAAAACTCGATTGAATGGTAATAGAGTTGTTGCCGATTTATTGTTTATTCAGATTAAATTAAAACACAATATTTAGTTTTTTCCTTCAAAATATATAGCAGAGATTTCAAAATACTCGTGCCTCGTTTGCTCCTTGACTTTGTTGTTAATATATTTGTGAAAACGCATTGTCTCATCGTCTCGATAAACCAATGACAAACAGTTAGATACTGGGTGGACAGAGAGAAGCTTTAAATTAAAAAAAGAAAAAGACATTTTTAAAATCCAATATTTAAATAATTTGAAATATATTTTAAAATATATATAAATTAATTAAATTTTGGAACACCCTTTGGTAACCTTATTATCCAATGCTGTCTGACTCGCTCGTTTTTGTGTAATTTTTTTATTGGGAATTATGGGATATCTAGTACAGCCAGATATATAAACAATAATATTTTTATAAAAACGTTTTGAGTGATTCTTAAAGAATATTGGTTAAAAATGGTTAAACTGATTTTTTAGCTAATAATACTTTATAAAGTTATGACATCAAGTTTTGTTTACTTTAAAATCAAATGATTTAGTTTGGCAGTACTGAAATATAAATAATAAAATCATAACAGTGTAGCATTTTAAAACAAAAAGTTATTTAATAAACCAATTTAAAAGCTTTTTAAATTGCTTTTAAAACGTTGTTAGTTAAAGTTGTTATAAACTATATTGTAATACTATATGTTATTTAATGTTTTTATACATATTATAAGCAAAATCCAGCAGACATTATTAAGTATTTTTTTAAATATCTAAACAACATAAAAGTAAATGTAAAAAAATTATTTAAGAACGATTTAACAGTCTTATAAAAAAGTGCACGTGTATCTAATTTTGTTGACTTGCTATTTAGCTGTACACACCCCAGAATCCTTTGCGATACTTTTTACACTATTTTAATTCAAATTTTGCTAAGTCGGACATCATTGCTTATACTTCTAAAAAACCATTTAAAAAATTTTGCTCGAAACCTAAAGTATTTATTTCGAACATCAAAAATTTAAAACAACTATTTATAAAATCAGGTCAAATTTTTTAAACAAAAATCAGGTAAGGCTAAACTGTTTTTAAATCAGGTCACACTTTTTAAAACAAAAATCAGGTTAGGCTAAACTGTTTATAAAATCAGGTCACACTTTTTAAAACAAAAACCAGGCTAAACTGTTTTCAACTATAAAAATAAGTAAACAATCAAATTTCCAGATTGCTATGAAAATACAACTTTAGATTGACGTTTAGAAAAACAATAAAAAAAGTATTTGTGTCGAGGTAAAGCGAAATCTAAGCATTTTAACGGTTTTAGAACTACCAGAGTAAAATATATAAAAGTATACAAAAAAATTAAAAAAAAAAAATTCAATTTAAAAAACTTTTGATTAACACTTTTGATTAACTAAATTTTGAAAAAAGAATTTAAAAAAATCACCTCTTCGTCTTCATCTCTAGCAATGTAGCTTACAAATCCACCACACATCAAAGCATTCCAATCTAAAATTATAACCAGTATGCGTGTACCAAATAGATTTACCTTAAAGATAAAATGCAAAACAAAGATATTTAAAAACTCTATAAAACCAACCATCACAAGCAAAAGAAAGGATTAAATCCAAAGCAAATTCCTTTCCACACGGGTCAAAATCGCTGACTAACGTGTAACAACCGTGTTGCCACTTGCGTACGTTTGTTACACACGACGATGAAGTAGATTTATTGCTTTTTGAGAATGATTCAGTTCCATGCGTTTCGTCATGATTAGGTTCAACATTTTCAAAGTCAACGAGTTCAATTCCCGTCAACTTTGTCAAAAGTTTATAAAATGGTCGCGACCTCAGCAAAGTTAGAAATTGAGCAAGAAAAGTATCAACGTTGTCTTCTTTAATATCGTAGGTCAACCTAAAAGATCCAATGTTAAATTATTATCATTCCTTCTTAAGTTTCATTTTAAAATCATATATTCTTCGAACCAAAGAACGCGATTAAAATTAATCGCATTTTTTTGAAAAAATTATTTACTACAATGATTTTTTTACTGTTATATTCATCTACAGTTTTTATTCATTTTGTTACATTTGCTATATGTTTTTACTTTATAATTTTGAAAATATTTTATTTATATAAAATATTTAAAAAATTATAACCTATATCATAACTATTTTTAGTATTTTTTTTTTGATTTGTCATTATTTATATTATAGTTTTTGTACAAATTCTGTTCATTATTATTTATACTTTATATATTTTACTTTTTTTCATCTCTTAAATTCTTTTTCTTTTTTAATTAGTTTTAATTCATACTTTATTTTATTTAATGTATTTTTTATTATTTATTATTTGTCACTCCATTGACTAGTTAATAGCTAAATGAGCGGCACATAACCTGATGTAAATTTATGATGTTTGATTGTATTTTCATGGTGAAGTATGTTATTGAAAGAATAATTAAGAAAAATGAATACTGGAGATTACGGGATAAAAGAAACGCTGATCAAAAACATGCTAGTATACTTTTTATGAATTATTTTTATATTTTATATTCTTTACTTTTTTTTGTTTGAACTTGTCTTTAAATTGTATTATTTCAGTTTTATATTTTAAGCTTTTTAGTTATATAAAAGATCTTTTTAAACAACATGAAATTATCAACATTTGAAATTATACTTTTAAAAATGTTGAGCGTTGTTTTTTAAATATGCCATTTGGAACGGAATTACGCCTGCGCATAGTTAAACACCACATCTTCAATTATTAATTGGTCTTAACACATTTTAGACTTTGATAAGGAAATATTATGATTCTGATTTGGGCTATAATTCTAGGCAGTTTTTTTAAAAAAAAATCATGGATAATACTTTTTAGCATTAAATGTTTGCACACCACTATCATATCTCCATTAAGAAATTATCAACTTTAATGATCAAAATATTGAAAATATATATAATAGAAAAATATGAATGTGTTGATAAAAGTGATTATAATTTTCTTTTTTAAGGTGTATGTATGTATATATATATATATATATATATATATATATATATATATATATATATATATACCTTAAAAGAAGAAAATTTAAAAAAAGTATATCTTTGCATACTTAGCTTTACATAAAACATCATTAATGATGCCATAATGAAAAAGCCATCTGCTGGGACTTGAGTACATACATCAACTGAGGTTTTGGATTCAGGCAGTTACTATCTAAATATAAAGAAATTTTCTAAAAATTTTTTTAACATTAAACAAATTAACGTTTTTAACATGAGCAAAATTAGGACAGTGCCAACATGCAAAATTAAGTGATTGTGTATATGCATGCATATATGCATGTATGCATGTATGCATGTATGTATGTATGTATGTATGTATGTATGTATGTATGTATGTATGTATGTATGTATGTATGTATGTATGTATGTATGTACACTACCATCCATAATTATTCAAATGACATAAATTTAAAAAAAAATGCTTTAGTTTAATACTTTTTTAATGTTCATTTTTGTATTATTTAATAAATAATAATTTAATAAATATAAGTATTTTGATTACAATGCTTTGATAAAAATAATAAAAATGCTAAAGTGAACAAAACTACATTAAAAAATGGACCATCCATGAATGGAAATGTGGACCAACGTGTCAAAGTTTTGAATCTTTGGTTTCAATGAAATGTAAAGATGTGAGACTGTTTTAGTTGGAATGCTACAGGTGACATTGTAAAAATAGAGGGAATAATGACACAAGTAGTTTATTAGGACATATTTAAAAAGTCATGCTATACCTTTGGAATGTTGGGTTAAAGGAAGCTATATAATTTTTTAGAAGAAAACGACCTTTTAAACTTCTTTAGAAGAAAACGACAAGCTTAAATCCAAAAAATACTCTTCAAAACAATGTATAAGTTATTACTGAGTTGGGAAATGATCAAATATTGAGTAGAATGATTTACCCTCCCCAATGACCAGAACTCCTATCAGACTTTTATTGGATGGATTAAAAGTAATGTCAAAAACTAAAGCCTAATGATGCATAAATGTAGACAAAACTTGTTGGCGAGTTGCATAAAACTCGACAAATTAGATAAGTTGTTAAGTAGAATGCCAAGAATATACGCATGTATGTATAAAAATTATATACATATATATAATATACGTATGTATGTATAAAAATTCCCATTTTTTCTAGCTAACACTCTACTGCAAATTGAAACTGTATCATTTAAAAAAAAACAATAAAATAATTTTTTTAAATAGTTTTTTATTGTGCTAATTTTTAAATTTTAAAACTTTATCTGAATTTCAATAAATTGAGGAAATTAGAAAACTCCTGGAACAAAACTCCTGGTAGATAATTTAATTAGCAAGTGGTTTGGATACAACAACTTAAAATCTTTTTACACTAAAAAAACTTTACCTCTGATTGGCTATAAATTTTCGTGAGAATTTTGTTTGAGACAAAATTTCTTCAAGCTTTATATATTTTTCATTCTAAAATTAATTGAACTATAAAATTACTTTCGGTTCTTTTCACATTTTTGCAAAACATTATGAAATATTAATTATTATTACAACTCAATATTAATTATAAATCAATATTGTTTACCTTTTTAAAAAATTCAAAAAACAAACAAAAACTATATGCAAAAAAGTCAAACTACTTTATCCTAATAAAAATAAAAACATTTTTTTTTGAGATATGAAATGACTTCAAACTTAAATTAACTTAATTGATTATAAAAACTTAATCTAATTCTAAAATAGCTGTTGAAATTTTGTCCAGCTGTTCAAAAAGAGCTTTTCTTTTACTTTTCTCATAATAGCATTTGCTTTAACCAACAAATCCATGGAATCAGATTTTTTAGCTTGAATTTTAAACCGGTCAACTTCTTCATTTAGGGTTACAACACACAAGAAAATCTTTCTATCTCTTTATCCCATCATTAATTCTTCAGTGATGCTTTCCTTTTTCTACTTTTCTAGTAGAAACATTTCTCCTTTTATGATACAAATAACAAAATAATTGAGAATGAGTTACTTTTTGTTAATTCATTAGTGATTATAAAATTGTGAACATCCTGTTTTATTGCGTTTATATGGCTGTAAACAGAGCACTGAAAAAAGAAATTTGGTGCATGTTCACAATAAAAAAACTTTTTGTCAACACTACAACCTTGCTCAACAGCACAGTGAATAGAGATAAAGTAAAAACTAGGGTACAGATTTTCCTTAATAACTCAAAATGTTTGTTACCATTTAAATAAGGCATTGAAAACTTGTCAAAACGCATTTAAAGGTTAGCTGAACTCTTTCTTATATACTGTTACAACAGATTTTGTAAAGTGATCTTTGGCAGAATCAGCAGTTTGGGTAGATATCAATTTGGATTTATACAACTTATCAACGGGCTGGCCAAAATGAGCATATCTAAATTCTTTTTTGTTAACCATATTGTTTGGAGATATACATGCTCCATCTTGCACTACCATGTACTTCAAAGGACTTCTCTCAGTTCCATTTTTCAACAATTTTGACCAGCATAATAATCCAATCTTCTTTAAACTTGTGTTTACCACCAAATACTCTTTCAAATGCCATGCAATATCGCTGAAGAATTCCAACTTTGATTGAGGAGGTTGTCCTTATATTAACTTACCACTAAATCATACGATTTACATTTAGGCATTTTGCTTTTACTAAGGCATTTCCAAGCAAATTTTTATGATCAGTTGCCTATCATGGTGTTAACCGGTTTTATGCAGATTATGTCGATATCAGATATTTTTGTGATACTACCAGTAGAAAGATTATCTTCCATAGTTTATGAGCTCATCCTATCCTTAGCCAGAATTCAATTGAGGGGTTTTTATCAGAGTTTTCTTAAGTGTCCTAAGTTTAACTTTTTAACTGAATCATGTTGTATTGGATATTACTAGTAGCAGGATCAACTGTCCTGACCATAGCTGATTGATACAAACTCAAACAAAATTTATAAACGTATTTTGACTATTTAACTGATATATTTTTTTGAATAACACAAAAATTTAAACTATTTTCTAAAAAAAGCGATCTGACATGACCGATTACAATGAAATGATAATCTTAACTTACACAGTAATAATATCTTTTTCAAAAAGTTTTAGACTAGATATACTGATACTTTTCTTTGCAAATATCTTGAAATATTAATAGTAGAAAAAAATAAAGATCATTTGAAAAAGTTCCATATACTTTCCATGATTGTCAATGAATTTTTAGAAATTCCATGACATTTCCATGATTTCCATGACCAGTGGCCACTCTCATTATTATTCATAAAAAACAGATTTTAAGATTTTTTGTAAATTTAAGGTTTTGTGAATAATTTTTCATTTAACACAATAATTTTGTGTGTTATATAAAATTATTTAAAGTTTATACGACATAAAAACTCAACTAAACAAATATGAAAAAAACTAAAAAACAACCAATAAAAAAACAACAAACCAATAAAAAAGCAACAAACCAATAAAAAAGCAACAAACCAATAAAAAATCTTTTAATTGAATTTCCGATTCCTCCTCAAATTGTTCTTGAATATCATCGACAATTTCAGTGTTCAAATAAATAGGATTTATCCACTCTAGCAATAAATCATCCTAAAATATATAAAATTACTACATGTTTAAATATATGTATACACACAGATATATATATATATATATATATATATATATATATATATATATATATATATATATATATATATATATATATATATACATATATATATATATATATAGTTCTATAGTTTGTTTTTGGGAAGCACGGAAGGAAAAAAATGATTCTTACGCCAACACATACGTCACTTTTAATTACTTTTGACTTTCGTCCAACATATGCGTGTTGGACGTAAGTCAAAACCATTAATTTAATTACAAATTATTCGTTTTTTAAAAAAACCACAAAAACGCAAATTTAATTGACCAGAATGATTTTAACATTATAAACAATGTTTTTATTTTTATTTTTTTCAATAAAATGTTTTTATTTTAAATTTTTTTAATAAAATGTTTTTATTTTTATTTTTTTTACTGTAAATCATGGAGTGTTGCTACATCGACTATCTTACAGCTTGACTCGCAAGGGAGTGCTGCTACATTGACTAACAAGTAGCCTGACTTGCAAGGGAGTGCTGCTATATCGACTGACAAATAGCCTAACTCGCAACGGAATGCTGCTACATCTACTATCTTTTAGCCTGACCCGCAAGGGAGTGCTGCTACATCGACTGAGGGTTTGGTTGGGGCAAGGAGTCTATCAATTAATAAAAAAAAATTCGGGTCTTGGATTTTAATTTTTACTTTTTGTCAACAAAATATGGAAAAAACTTTCGGACAACATATAAGAGTTCTATATATATATATATATATATATATATATATATATATATATATATATATATATATATATATATATACATATATACACATACATTAGGGTGACAAATAAATGCATTGAAAAAAATATTTTTTTTCTTTCTTATGCTCTCAACCTTTTATTTGGTTCCATTTGATGAAAAAATGATATTGGGAAATTTTTGATGCAATATGTTAATGCTTAGGGGTTGCTCAGCAAGTTTTTTAATTTTGCAAGATTGCTCGAGCGCACAACTTTTCATATTTCTCATCACTTATCACATATATTCTACTAATTATGTTGAGAATCAATATTTTATTATTTCCTAATCTTATGAGTCATTATGTATAATAAACTTTGTTATTTATTTTAGACAATAAGTTGAAAATAAAATAAGTTGGCTAGAATTCACAAAACCCACTGTAATACTTCATCATCCACTTAATTTATTGCAACAGTATTGTACTACTGTCGAAATTAGTGCATCATCCTGTAATTCCAAATGAGTTCATTGTCTTGAATGAAAATACATTTTAAAACACATAATTTAATAGATATTTTTGAGGTCGATTTATAATGGAGATTAGAAGTCAAAATGAAGTATGATGTGTTAGTCAAGCTTCAGCTGTGATCACAGGTTAAAGTTGCTATCTAAAAGGCAAGTTTTTTAAACTTATTTTTTCTTTAAAAATAACAACAATGTAAGAGAAAGTGCAGGCCTTGTGACAGATCTGGTTCTAGACTTTTGGCAAAGAGCCAAAGTTCCGAAAAAGCAACGTTATCATGTTATAACACATCTTGAAAAACTTGTTGAGAAATATGGAAAGCAGAAAAAAAATCAAGGCTGCAAAACAGAAACTTAGCAAAAAAATGAAGAAACTTTTTCTCGAGAAATCGAAGAAATTATTTGATATTGCTCATGAAAATGCTTTAAAATTAATCACAATAGAAGAAGACAAGACATTTCTTATAATACAAAAAGAACAGAAAATTGTTACCAGATTTGAACAGCAGAGATGAAGTGGATCTACTGCCTATATTAGTGACAGGATATGATGTAGAAAAACTGTTGTCAGTCCCAAAACTGGATAGATGCACCAGTGAACAAATGATTTATGCAACAGAACAAGCTTTAAAAGATTGGAACATTTCATATGACAAAATTGTGTCACTCTGTTTTGATACTACTTCAAGCAACACAGGCATACACTCAGGTGCTTGTACCTTCCTGGAAAAATTATTTGAAAAGTCTTTATTATACACAGCCTGTCGACACCATGTTCATGAAGTGATTTTATCCCATGTTTACAAAACTTGCTTGGGAGCATCTTCTGGTCCAGAGGTCAAGTTGTTTCTATGATTTTGTGATCTGTGGAATAAATTCAATTCTGAATTTTGGCTCTTAACTGATGCAGATCTCACAGTGTATGGTCCACTTGTACCATCAGCAACAGAACTTGCTCTAAATATGCTACTAGGAACAAAACAACATTACCATGATTACAAAGAATTTTTGAAACTACCAATAACTTTTTTAGGAAAAACTCCTTTAGGTCAAGGTAGAATAACCTTTTGTACTCCTCGTGCTAAGCACCAAGCACGATGGATGGTAAAAGCACTCTACTCTATTAAAATATACTCGTTCGACATCAAATTTATTTAACAAAGAATGAAGAGAAGTATCTTTTACAATTTTCAATTTTTTTTTATTTTGATTTACACGGAACACTGGTTTTGGGCTCCCATCTCTTCATCTGCTCCTCACAATGACCTGACACTGATCAAGAAGTTGGATAATTTCAAAATATTTGACAAAGAAGTTGCTGAGTCTACCATAAAAACCATTGCAGAACATTTATGGCGTTTAACTGAAGAACTTATGAGTCTCTTTTTTTAGCAATGATGTTGATAACCAAACTAAAGAAAAAATATTGATTGCACTTGAAAAGCCAGATAAAAAAAAACAGGTAAAAAGGCTTGAAGGTAAAGGATTAATGGATACAATTGTAAAAATGAACTTAGATGACTTTATAACAAATAGATAAAAATATATATTTGAAGTGCTTGGAATAAATTGGACATTTAAGAAGGATCATTGCCTAGACACATGGAGTACAGTAACCAAATACCAGGAAGCATACAAAATTGTTAATTCTACGAAAGTTGTGAATGGCATAGCCGAAAGAGGGGTGAAACTTGTTTCATATTACATAAAAATCTTGACAAAAGATGAAACTCAATTGCAATATGTTTTACAAACTGTGGAAGAACATCAATGTTGATTTCCAGATATGCGAAAGTCCACAATTGTGAAGGCATTAATGAAAACAAGTGAACAATCAACAATTGAAAACAAGTGAAGAATTTGTACCAAAATCTGATTAAAATAAATTTGAATAAAAAAATTAAAACTTTGCATAAAAAAAAAAAAATTAAAATACATTCACTTTTATTTTCTGTTGACCCTAAACACTGATAATATCAAGTTTTTTGAGCAACCCCTAGATATCAAAATATCGTAGTAATTTTTTGCACAGTTTATTTTTTAGTTAGAAGGAACACAATAAAGGGTTGAGAGTCCAAATCTGAACACTTTTTTTTTGTCACCCTAATATGCATTTATATATATTAGGCTGGGGTGAAAATAAACAAAAATATGAATTTCATCACAACAAACCGTACTTATTTGCCAATCCATGCATGAAACAAGAAGCAGTTGTAAAAAAAAAGAAATAGATTATTAGTTAACATTTTAATGCGTAAAAACTGCCAATTTTTAACATTAAAAAAATCATTTTTTTTCATGGTTTTTATAAAATATAATTATTATTTTCAAATTTTGGTTCTTTTGAGACCTAACATGGCATACTTTTGAAGAAATTTTTTTCTATAATACTAGGAACCTGTCAAACGTTTAAGGGTAAAAGTGGGGCCGTTTCCCATGTCTCATAATACCATTTTTAGTATTATTTGTTCATTTAAAGGAAGACGCAACAAAATATTCATTGATAGACCAAACGTTTATTTTTACCCCAGATTAATATATATATATATATATATATATATATATATATATATATATATATATATATATATATATATATATATATATATATATATATATATATATATATATAAAATATACTATGTACTTAGTTGAGCAATTAAATGTCACACTAAAGTAGGAGACTGTAACATCAACTAAAGATTCGTATTAGAGTACCATTATCAGAAAATACAGTAATAACAAAAAATCAAGAGTCTTGAGAAACTAGATAATGATTCCTTTCAAATCCAACAGAACAGACAGCAGAACAGACTTTGAATAAGAATCAATATATTCTAAAAATATACCCAACAGACTCATGTTATTTTGTATTTGTCATTGCCTATGGTATTCGATTCGATACTATGCTAGATGTAAGATGTAATGTAATTCTAGATAAAGGTCTGGTTTCACATGTGAGTAACTTGTTTTGTTTCCACATGTTACTTTTTGTAGATATTTTATCTAGTTATATGTTCCATGGATTCACATACAATGAATGTATACTAACCAATTAATTTGTAAAGCACTGTGAAGTGTGTGAACATCAACTAATTTATTTAAGCACAGACAAAGTCAGTGCACATACACTGAATGAGACTTTTAGTTTGGGAAGGAACCCTATTATTCTTGCACCATAAAATGGAGAACAAAAATACTTCATATAAATTTTGTCTATTTCAAATCATTGTCTCCTTGTATCATATATTGTATAAATATGTACCATGTATTGTATCCTTTTATCAACCAACTCTAAAATAACAAAATCTGGAAATATTATAAAATTTCTTTCCTGATTCTTATCTTGAATTTATCTTCATTTGATCATAAAACTAGTAAATAATTTATTTCAACTTTATTGGATACCCAATACAAACTGTATCCGGCAGCTAATGCAATGCATATTATAATGTGTTACACATTGTATTTAAACAAAACTTTATAATACCTTAAGTTACATATTTTATTCCTAACCACACTTCAAACATTAAAAAAAGCCTTTAACAAACTGTCAAATAAATACTTTTAACGTCATCTTCAAATAAAGTTATTTTAAAACCTCCCTAACCACTAATTTTAATAAGTTAAGAGTCATTCCATGCCAACTGGACCAAGGTTGAACATGGACCCCCTCAGATTTTGATGAAACTTAGTGGGTTTCTTATTATTAATGAGAAAAGCAATTCCTGAAAATTTCAGCATAAAATCTTTTGTGGTTCATGAGATATGGTCATTTGAAATTTCTGATTTTTTCAAAAATAAAAACTTCAGTAGCAAAAACATGTTTTGTTCATACTTTGAAGCTTTATATTTTAAAAACAAAATTTCAGAAAACCTTCTAATTTTTTTTATTGTGTACAACTCTACACTTACTTTAAAAAAACTTTGACATTGAATTCTCCAATGTCACATTTTTTTCATAATGGCTACCTAAAGAACCTAAAAATATGTTTGCAAATATAAAAAGTTGATTTTTGATGAATCAATATACAAAGCCTGCAGTTTAAGAAGTGAAAAGACATATTTTTTTAGTATTTATATATGGTAGGCTTCCAAATTTTCAGAAATTTACTGATAAAATACAATTCAGTAAAAAATTATAGACTTCTAAAAATGGCTGCCGCTAAAACTTAGGGAAATGTGCCTCAACTTCAAACCACCGGTAACCTAAGATCAACACTGGTTTTAATAAAATTTTTTTTCTTCTAATTTATTAGTGATTTCAGAACAAAAAATAGTGGGAACTTATGGGGAAGTTACAAAATCAGAACAATAAAAATTTCTCAAAATACATTAAAAACATTAAAAATAAAGTTATTGTTGTAATTTAGTTTGTATTATAATTGTAATACAAAGTATGTATGAATTTAAAAATATGAATTTAAAAGTAATCAATACTAGAAATAAGTCTTTAATTAAGCCTGAATTAAACCCAGTTTTTAAATACCCTAGCTCTTTCCTGCCCCCTCCCCCCCCCCTCACCGTCTGTTTACTTTTTAACACTTACATTTTTCCCCAGAACTTAGAAAAAAATTGTAATTGAACACTTCTCCTTTCATGATGTGTCTGGTTTTATGTCTGATGTATGAAATGCCTTTATGCGCAAACACACCACTAAACATAAGCATATAAAAACTGAAATTTAGTTTTTATTGTTTTCATATAAAACTTATTAGTAACCTATTAAGTAAAATTAAAAAGAAAGACTTTTAGTCTAATTTACCTAATAGTTAATATCACGACTATAAATTTTATAATATTTTTCCAATACATTCACTATTCCACCCCTCCCCATGAATTTGACTTATTTGATTATCATTTTCAAATTGAGATTACAATTTATAACAAGTTATAAGAGTTGACTTGTCAATACAATGCACAAGTTGATTATGTAATAAAGAATATTTATATGTAATAAACAATCAATATAAACATTGAATCTTTTAAATAAATTTTTGCTAAAAAACTTAGATATTTCCATATCACCGCATATTTACCAGATATTTCAGACTTTACCTCTTGACATTAGTTGTATGTGACTTTACAAATCTAGACTGCATGCAACCCAGTTGTAATAACTGTACATTACATTGTACAATAGCAAAAGTAACATAATAAAATAACAACGTGGCAAAATTATTATAAATTTGATTTAAACCTAGTTTTTTAGCAAAAATTTATTTCGTTACATTTAAAAAATTTAATAATTGATCTTAGGTTACCGGTGGTTTGAAGTTGAGGCACATTTTCCTAAGTTTTAGCGGCAGCCATTTTTAGAAGTCTATAATTTTTTACTGAATTGTATTTTATCAGTAAATTTCTGAAAATTTGGAAGCCTACCATATATAGAAACTAAAAAAATATGTCTTTTCACTTCTTAAACTGCAGGCTTTGTATATTAATTCATCAAAAATCAACTTTTTATATTTGCAAACATATTTTTAGGTTCTTTAGGTAGCCATTATGAAAAAAATGTGACATTGGAGAATTCAATGTCAAAGTTTTTTTAAAGTAAGTGTAGAGTTGTACACAATAAAAAAAATTAGAAGGTTTTCTGAAATTTTGTTTTTAAAATATAAAGCTTCAAAGTATGAACAAAACATGTTTTTGCTACTGAAGTTTTTATTTTTGAAAAAATCAGAAATTTCAAATGACCATATCACATGAACCACAAAAGATTTTATGCTGAAATTTTCAGGAATTGCTTTTCTCATTAATAATAAGAAACCCACTAAGTTTCATCAAAATCTGAGGGGGTCCATGTTGAAATCCTAAAGTTTTGGTCCATTTGGCATGGAATGACCCTTAATAAAATTGACATCTTACACCTTTATTCTTTAAAGTTGAGAAAAATAATAATAATTCTTTTAAATTGAGAAAAATTATAAAGAAGAAAATAGATTTATATAGGGTTTTATGAAGGTAAAAACAAAAAGTAATGCTTTAGTTCTATAATTATCATTGACTTATCAAAATTATTAAATTTATTATTATTAACCAATCAAAGTTATTAAATTAGCATTGACCAATCAAAACAATTAAATTAATTATCATTAACCAACATAATTATTAAATTATTATCATTGACCCATCAAAATTATCAACTTATTATCATTGACCAACAAAAATTATTAAATTAATTATCATTGACCAACAATAGTTTATCAAAAAAGTTTTTGACTCCAATGGATTATCTTTGTCCACAGATTTCCAGTTACATATAAATAATAGATTAAACATAAACAAGCTTACTTCAGCGTCCAATGGAAAATATATAGTTCTTGTAGGCTGCATGGTAAAATTTGAACGAGGTTCAGTTTCTCCATGAAACCAGCCAGAAACTGTCAATCTTGATTTTGAACTTGAAAGAACTTCTGAAACCTATAAATATATATCAGGAAAAAAAAAAGGTCCTCAAATTTTATTTTGGGCAGCACCCAAATACGGCCAAAGCTATCAAAAATGGTTTAGAATAGCCCCTGTATATATATATATATATATATATATATATATATATATATATATATATATATATATATATATATATATATATATATATATATATATATATATATATATACATATATATATATATATACATATATATATATATTAGGGCATGGAAACCGGTAATGAGAAACCGGTTTTTACTGATAATTTTTATTCCCAAAAATTACCGTTACCAGTTTTTTCTCAATCTATTACTGCGGTTTTAAAAATGATATTTTGTTAATTAAATAATTTGGTATTTTGCTTTTATTTTAACTTGGCAACTCCTAAAAGACGCAACACAGTGAGAGAAAGCAGTTCTTTGATGAAAAAGCAATAAACACGAAGATGACCTTCGTTGCAGGAAACAATAATTTCGAGGTATGGAAGCACTTCTTACACAGCAAGGATCTGCAGCTGGCGAAGTGCAAAACTTGTAGCAAAGAAATCAAGTGCAAAGGTGGATCTACCAGTGGTATGAGATCTCATCTCAAATTAATGCATCATATCGAGGCCGATGCTATGAAACAAGTATCAGCCAAAGTTGAACAAAAAGTTGGAAAAATTGACCACTTCTTCGTGACCCAAAAAGATTCCTTGACAGTTGTCTTGTCCGAGTTAGTCGCCATTGATGGATTACCAATTAGAGTAGTGGCAAAAAGTCAACGTTTAAGAGCGGCATTGGGAGCTCAAAGATACCACTTGCCAAAAGATGCAAAATCGATCAAAGCAATTATTATGAAGCACTGTCTTGAGGTTAAAGACATTTATAAAAAGCAGTTTGAAGAAATGAAGAAAGACAAAATTTGTTTTAGCATTACTCTTGATGAATACACATCATCTCGTAACAGAAGGTTTATTAATATCAATGTTCATGTCAAGAATCGGCATTGGAATTTGGGAATGGTAAGAATTTTTGGCTCAATGCCAGTGGATAAAGCTGTGACCATTGTTAGAGAAAAGCTAAAAGAATTGTGGCAGCTACAACTGATGGAGCTGCTGTAATGAAAAAATTCAGCTATATATAAAAAAGCTATTTTACCAACCCATCAATTGTGCTTGGCACATGGCATCCACTTAGCAGTCTGTGATGTTTTATACAAAACAACTCCAGTCCAAGAAGTCATTCCTGATCTCGATGAAGAAGAAGATTTTGCACTTGATGATATTTCCATCTCTGATGACAGCGATTATGAAGATGAAGAAGGTGTTGGATTACAGGTAAGTATTATATATAATTATTCAAAAGTATAAGGCATCTAAATAAGATTATTTTTAATAAAAAAATCATCTTAATTACTGACACTTTCAGGTAGTAATTGAAGATGATCAACCCCCTGCAGTCCGTCAAGATCTGAGACACATTATTTCAAAAGTAAGATGTTGCGTACGCCTGTTTCGCAAGTCCCCTGTCAAAAACGATGATATTCTTCAAAAGCACGTTCTAGCTGAGTTTAAAAAAGAATTATCACTTATAATTGACTCAAAAACTAGGTGGAACAGTTTGGTGGACATGATGTCTCGATTTGTTAAGCTAAAGAAGCCTATCAAGATGTCCTTGATCAAAATTTCTAGTGAAACAAGCTTCTCTGATGAAGAATTTAACACACTTGAAGAATTGATTGTAGCCCTTGAACCAGTAAAAGTGGGAACAGAAGCTTTATGTAGACAAGATGCAACATTGATTTCAAGTGATCAGATTCTGAAGTTTATTTGCCTTAAATTGAGCATGCAGAATTCAACTTTCAGCAAAGAGTTATTAGAAATGTTAGTCAAAAGAATAAAGGAAAGAAGAAATCCTGATATAATAAATCTATTGATTTATTTAAACGACTCAGAGGCCTTGGACAAGCAAGGGCAAAGTACGGATGTCTTTGACACTCCACAAATGAAACGAAATGCCCTTGCAAATACTGCTGCCAAATTATTCTGTCGTCTGTTTGAGGAGAGCTACGAAGATGAAGATAAATCGGAAGAAAAATGTCAACAAATACCGAATATTGATGAAGGACAATCTTCCTTGGCAGAACAATTAGAACAGTCTATCAAGGATGCTCTGAAGTGTCCCTCTAGTTCAAAGAGGATGAGAGTGGGCACCAGTTCCAAATCACTGTTGAAGGAAATGGTCGTTTTTGCTTATTTTCTGTTGAAAAAAGCTTACTTTTACAGAAATTACTGCTGATTGCTGAGCTTATTTTCTGTTGAAAAAAGCTCAGCAATCAGCAGTAATTTCTGTAAAGAATGCCTAACAACAGTGTTAAATGTTATATCAGTTAATCTATAGAATTTGAGTTTATTTAAACTGTTTAAGCTCTTTTTTTGTGATATTTAACTGTAATATCTTAAAGTGGATATATTGTTTTGAGCTTAATATGAGATTAACTTTATGTGATATAAATCTGTGTTAATTATAAGTCGGTTTGCTGCATTTCAAGCCTTTTTTTATTCCTTTGAAAAAACTTTAAATTACCGGTTTTACCGGTAATAAAAATGGCAAAAACCGGGATTTTACCGTTACCGGTAATTATGAAAAACGGTAATAATTCCATGCCCTAATATATATATATATATATATATATATATATATATATATATATATATATATATATATATATATACACATATATCAGGGATATATATATATATATATATATATATATATATATATATATATATATATATACATATATATATATATACACACATATATCAGGGATATATATATATATATATATATATATATATATATATATATCAGGGCTGGAATTAAGTGTCAGGAAATTCAATATCCAGAAATATATCTGGTCATTAAATTCTTAGTTTATTAAAAACCGCGAACACAGTTTTAATAAAACGGTCAATTTATCATATTGCAAAAATTAATGAAAAAACAAAAAAAATAAATTTACTACTGCAAAAATGATAACAGCCAAAACTTACATATTTTTAACAATTGTTTTTTAAACAACAGGTAATTTAGGAATTATAAATTAAAAAAAAAAAGTTTTAAGTTAAAAATTATTTTTACTAAAAGTCCCAAAAATTTGCACGGTAATTTAAAAATCAACCAATAAAAAACTATGGTAAAGCTATTTGCGCATTGTATGAAACATTGTATGAAAAATCAACCAATAAAAAATTAGGCTAAAGCTATTTACGCATTGAATGAAACATTAATATTGATTTTTGTTTAGGCGGAAAGTTTAAGGAATTATTCATTTAAAAGTTTAAATGTTTTCAATTAGATATTAATTATTTAATAATAAAGTAATAATAAAAAAGATATATTTTAAAATAAGTTATTAGAGTTTTTTTTTGTTTTGTTTTAAAATAACTATAAAAAATTTAAATTAGTTTTTGAATACTTTTAAACTCATTAATTTTTTATACATATCTGCCAAAGAGTTACGAGCATTTAATTTATAAGAAATACTGAATAAGATTTAAATAAGATATGAAAGTATTTTATATCTTATTTAACAATTTCTTTTATTTAAAATATTTATATCAATATTACCGCTAAATTCCTTTAGACGTTGCAATAAGCGTTTGATTTTTAATAATTATATCGTACTTTATTGTGCTTTATTTTTCTAGTTTTATCAGATGTTCTATAAAATAAATTAAAATATTAAAGTTTAAATCATAATCTTTAATAAAAATAAAAATAATAGTAATAATATGGTTTTACAATATAATTTAAATCATAATTCAAGATCAACATAAATATTTTTTATTGAATAACAGCTAATGAGTTTATTGATCAAAACAGTTTTATGGTTTTTAAAAAGCTAAAAATTTAAAAACTGCATCTCTAGATATCGTAATTCGCGATCACTTAATTTGAGCCCTATATATAGGGTCATTTCGGATAAAGCGAGCCATCGGATAAAGCGAGCCGTTGCCTAAATATTGCAATTTTACGAAATCAAATTATGCTTTCGATTTATAACAATTTATTTAATATTAGTTATTCATTTTAAAGTCTAATGAATATTTTAAAAACAGTTGCTAAGCAATTATTTTTGCGGTGGTATAATTATAATCATTTGAGTAGTAACAAAACGTTTTTTCGCTTTAAGACCTTATATTTTGTTTAGCTTCAATTAAGAAAAGTGAGTATTTCATATTTGACACTATTTATAGTAAATATGATTGTAATATTAGTAATATGAGAAACTATTTCAAAAAATACAGTGTTGATATGTATTTGAGCGATGATAAAGTTTTTTAATCGAATCTTCAACCTGGCTCGGTTTTGCATAACTGTTAGGTAAACCGAGCCAAGGGCATTCAGGTAAACCGAACCATTGGATTCTCAGCCCAATATGTTGTCAAATATTGAAAATTCTTGTTTGCCACTGGGATCGAGTATTGAACAGCCACCTGTACCTAATGCAGCTATGAATTTGCAGTTGATTTCTGTGACCGAATCCGTTGACATAATTAATTTGAATGAAATGCAATTGCCAGATATTTCAAATAGTTCTAGTGCTAAACTTGTTGATACAGCTAATAAAGATAATATTAATGCATCTAATTCTAATACTCGCCTAGATAAGCAGCATGAGCAACATGTCAATACTGATATTGCTGGTAGTACTTGTTTACCTACCACTGATGAAAATGCAATTGTGTCAATTGAACAAGCAGACCTCGATGTGTCTTTCGAAAACTTGATGCCAGTGCCACACAGAGATCGACCACAAAGCAGTCAGCCACGTAAGAAACCACCATCTTATGAATTGACATCAGAAGAAAATGTAGCATTTATTCAAGAAAGAACCAAACCAATAAAAAAAAAAGCAGCTAAAGAGAAAGAGACCAGCAAAGAAAAGAAACAGAAGAAAACTGTTAAACAGAAGGTTATAAAGAAAAAGAAAGAATCCAAAAAAGAAAAGAAACAAAAAGAAGAGGACATTTGCAAATATTGTGGGTTTGTATATGGTGAAGCAACTGATCCTCTCATTAATGATGAATGGATTGAGTGTGACGGGTGCTGTGATTGGTTACATGAGAGCTGTATCGAAATAACTGTGCATGGACAACTATGTGCTGATTGTGTTCAAACAACAACTAAGTAAATTAACTCTAGTTAAGACTTGATATTTTGCATTTTGTACTGCATCATTTATCTGCAGCTTTAGCAGTATTATTTTTATTAGACTAGTCGCTGACATTTTTATATTGCTTTTGTTCTTTAAATTTTTTGCATTGTATGCATTTGAGGTTAATGTTTGCAAACTTTTAATACCAGTTTACTATATCATAGGTAATAAAGTTAATATTAATATAGTAAATATTATTTGTAATAATACTTCCAATTTTGAAAATTTTTGTCTGAAATAAAAGCTAAATGGCTCACTTTAGAATAATCATATAAGCTATTGGCTCGATTTACCAATAATGGTGGCTCACTTTATAAATTTGTTAATATAAAGCGAGCCTTTCCTATGTATCATATATAGTTTACTTGGCTCACTTTATATTAGTGTGGCTCACTTTACATTATATCATAGTTTAGGTATCTGTTATAGAGTTTTCTAGTACAAGAAGTATTAAGATATCTCACATAGTTATTAATACACACTGATTTTAGTTTTATTGGCTCGCTTTATCCGAAATGACCCTATATATATATATATATATATATATATATATATATATATATATATATATATATATATATATATATATATATATATATATAAATTAGTAAAAAACACTTATCTAACTTTTTTTCTTCAACTTGAAGTTTCACCATTGCTGAATAGTCAGGAAGAGTTCATATACTCATATATATATACTATATATA